>NC_140534.1:34717748-34877748 GCF_057382185.1 Mchenga conophoros
AGATTTACTGATTTATTCTGAGTTGAATGGTTCTGTCCAGAGGAGAGCGCCCCCTCCAGCTGAGCCAGCAGAGACATGATCTCTGCAGCGCCTCCTCCCAGTTAGACGTGCTTTAACCTGCTGCTGCTTTCCTTCCCCTCGTGCATGGATTATGCTTCATCAGGAAATCTGGGTTGTAGTTTACAACATGACTCCTTCCACCTACCTTTGAGACATTCAGTTAAACTGCATCATAATTTTAAGTTTGAAATCTCATCCTGCACCACACACCCGGACACAAAAACCAGACAAAGCGGCTGAAAAACAAAACCGTCTCCATCTTTGACGATAACGCTGTAATTCTGTGTCCGTCCAGGAACCTCAGAGAAACAGGCCGAGGACAAGCTGACAGAAAAAGGTGCAAACTGACTGTAACGTGCAGATTTTCAGCTTCGTGCTTTTTATTTCTCTGCAGTTTTATCATCAAATCTTTTCCTCTCTGTTGTTTCTCCAGCAAAGAAGAAGAAACCAAAATTACTGAACAAGTTGGATAAAACCATCAAAGCAGAGATCGATGCTGCAGAGAAGCTTCGCAGGAAGGTACAAAATCTAAATACATAAATTACAGCTGCAAACAGCTGCACAGACGGCTGAGCCCGCCTGACGCTGCGCTCAGCTGTCTGCAGGTTTCCTTCACGATCATCTTCAATCAGACATAAAACACAAAGCTCATGTTCAGCCCTCAGCAAGCTCTCATCTTCCTGACAGTTTGAGTCCAAACGAAACAGTCTGGTGAACCGCAGCATGTCTGGGAGACTCGAGCTGCAATCTTCTGCTCCTGAACTCGGACACAACCAAAGTCACTATCCTGAAAACCTGCTTAGTGTTGCTTTGAACCGTTCAGCCTCAGTTTGGTCTGTCGGTCACGTTTTCTTGCTGCAGTCGGGTATTGTGGTGCAACTAGGAGCTGTATGAAAATACCAAACTAGTTTAAAATCAGTCTCCTCGTTACATCAAACTCCACTCGGTTATCAGGGCTGTTAGTTCTGCTGCGACAGGCTCACAGTGCAGAGGTCACTTCCTGTCAGGGTTCTTCCTCCCCACGTTTGCCAGATGCTGCTCATTGAATGCCTGCAGCCTTTACACACATCTGACACTACCAGTCAGGAGTTTGGACACGCCTCCTCATTAAATGTTTTTTCTTTGTTTGTTATTTCCATTGTAGATTCTCACTGAAGGCATCAAAACTCTGAGTGAACATGTGGAGTTATGTAGTAAACAAAAACTTTGAAATTACTCTAAACATGTTTTGATTCTTATAAACAGCCACCCTTTGCTTTCATTACTGCTCTTCACACATTCATCAGGCCGTCACTCCTCGTGTTGCTTGGCCCAAACAACGTCTGCTTGTTGCTTTTCCTCACTCCTGGTTTCTCAGCAGCTGATTCCCACAGCCTCCTCTGAACATGCAGAGACGTGTCTGCTACTGGAGCTCTGTGTGGCATCCATCTGGGCTCTGATCTGAGCTGCTGTGAACTTGTGATTTCTGAGGCTGGTGACTCGTATGAATGTATCCTCAGCAGCAGAGGGACTCTGGGTCTTTCGTTCCTGGGCGTCCTCGTGTCAGACAGTTTCATCGTAGTCTTGATGGTAGCAAGAAGTAAAATGATGCAAAACAAAGGCAACAGTTTAACGAGCCGCAGATCAAACAGTAAAAGAAGGCGGTAACTTTCTTATTCGTCTCAGGAATAAACATTCGCGTGTCTGGATCGGCGCCAACGCCAGCATTCAACCTGCTGAGGCTGTGATGTAATCAGTGTGTCTGTCCCTCTGTCAGGGGAAGCCGGACGAGGCGCTGAAAGCGTTTGAGAGGCTGGTGCAGCAGTACCCGCAGAGCCCCCGCGCTCGCTACGGGAAAGCCCAGGTATGCGACGGTCCCGCATCACGGCGAGCTGATACTGCGTCGGGCGCACGACATTAACACGGTTCTGTGTGCAGGCAGAGGACGACATGGCCGAGAAGCTGCGCAGCAACGACATGCTTCAGAGGGCCATCAACACCTACAGGGAGGCCTCCGAGCTCCCTGACGTGACCTCTGACCTCCTGAGAGCCACGCTGAAGAGACGAGCTGAGAGGCAGCAGTTCCTGGGTAACGCGCACAGTAATGCAACACAAATGTAGTAAAAGCAATACATATATGAGCGCAGTTACTAAATAATCTAAAGGCTCTGTGGCCAGTATGGGGCTTGAACACAGAGACCGTGGAGAGGCCGTGTACCCTTCCTGTTTCCATTTGACCTTAGGTAATAACCAGAGCTAACCCACCACACTACCTTTCCAGTATTCTGACTTCCTCTTATATTCTCAGGTCGGATGCGAGGATCTCTGGCGACCTTGGAAAGGCTGGTTCAGCTCTTTCCTGAAGACATCGGCCTGAAGAACGACCTGGGCGTCGCTCACCTGTTGCTAGGTGACAACAATGGGGCCAAGAAGATCTACGAAGAGGTGCGCGAATGGCAACAGCTTTAGCACACACACGAGTTATTTCAGTTTTTTGTTTTGGCGGTTCTCGCCTTGTAAAGGTCTCTGATTGGCTCTCTGTTCTCTATGCTCCGTCCACTAAGGTTCTGGGAGTCGCGCCTGACAACGGCTTCGCTAAAGTTCACTACGGATTCATCCTGAAGTCAGAAAATAAGATTGCAGAGAGCATACCGTACCTTAAAGTAAGCACACACATTTTCATGTTTGTGTGCACATGTGGGACCTTCAGCGTGTGTTTCACCAACGTGATGGGGACTGTGTTACACATGGTCAAAGAAACCACATTTACTTTATGAAATACTAGATTTCAAGAAACAAATGGGCAAGAGAAAAGTGTTTCCTGCTCTGGATGTAAACTTTAAAATACACACAGTCTGCCTTTCCTTGTTTCCTGTCATATAAGATAAGATAAGATAAGATAAGATAAGATAAGATAAGATAGAACTTTATTAATCCCTCGGGTGGGTTCCTCTGGGAAATTCGACTTCCAAAAAAAGCACAGCAACGACCGAAGTTACAGTTACAGAATTGTTATATATATATATATACACACACACACACACATATATATAAATACAGAGACAATATAAATAAAATATACAAAGGGGATAAATAGAATAAATAGGAATAAAAAATAAAAATACAAGTGAATTGCACATTTCAAGTATTGAGTCTATTGCACTGTTGACTATTTACAAAAAGTATTGCACAAGGTATTGTACAGTGAGGTGAAGAGGCACTACAGCTTAGTTGTTCCCCCCTCCTTTGTCCTCCTGTTTCCCCTCCCTCTCCCCTCCAGAGAGGAGTTAAACAGTTTGATGGCGTGTGGGACAAAGGAGTTTTTAAGTCTGTTAGTTCTTGTCTTTGGGAGAAGCAACCTGTCACTGAACAGACTCTTCTGATTGTTTATGGCCGTGTGCAGAGGATGCCCAGCATTGTCCATAATGTCCATCAGTTTCTTTAATGTCCTTTTCTCTGCCACTCTATATCTATATCTCCTGTTTCAAAGTTGGATGTCCACACTAAACACAGCCAAACTTTAAAGGAAAGGATATCTAAGCCTCAACCACGGAGAAATGTGAATCGTGCAGAATTTGAACGTCACGTTTCCCCTTCTCTCTCTCCAGGAGGGCTTGGAGTCAGGTGAGCCGGGAACCGACGACGGGCGCTTTTATTTCCACCTCGGAGACGCTCTGCAGAGGGTCGGGGACAACAGCGTGAGTAGCGCCTGCCTTTGAGATATTTCACTCGCATTTACAGGCCAGTTACACCTCAGCACGTCACATCAAACCTCACAGGGATGCCACTGCAGCCGTGTTAACGACACGAGTGTGCGATCGCATCTTCACACCCAACTTTGTGAACACAGCAACCCGAGGCCTTCGTGTTATTAGTATCACACTCTGTTGGCCCATAGTGATGTTACTGCTCTCGTTGTTCAGGGTGCAGCACACAGTGAAAACATGGTGTCTGTTTCTGGGCCAACACAGTTGTCGGTGACGTAGCTGAGCTAACGTGGCCCAGATGAAGACTCGGTCTGGGTTTGAGTCTGCAGCCAGGGTTCTCCACATGTTCCTGTATTTAATCAGCGTCTGAACAATGAGATGCATGTTTTAAAAAAGCTTTTCTTTAAATCGAGACCCAGTGAAGGAGCTAACAAGCTATGTGAGGCTTAAAGTTACACATCATGGCCAGTATGAGGCTTGAACCGTGACCTTGGCGTTATTAGCACCACGCTCTAACCGTTTATTGTGGTGTTGTCCTGAACGCGTCTGTGTCTGCAGGCGTACGACTGGTACGAGCTGGGTCACAAACGGGGCCACTTTGCGTCGCTGTGGCAGCGATCGCTCTACAACGTGAACGGCCTGAAGGCGCAGCCCTGGTGGACGGCCAAAGAGACCGGATACACGGACCTGGTGAAGGTGCGCTGCCGGGCTGCCAGAACATTCACGTGTGCGATTTCGAGGTTTTAAACGTCGGCCATTTTCTGTGTGCCGCGTTCAGGTGTTGGAGAGGAACTGGAAGACCATCAGGGAGGAGGCTCTGGCTGTGTTGGACCAAAGCACCAGACACTTTGTACCCGAGGAGGAAAACCTGAGGGAGAAAGGAGACTGGGGCCAGTACACGCTCTGGCAACAAGGTGCACGGGAGATATTTTATAGTCCATCAGGTGTTGTCCTGCCTCTTATTACAGGTGTTACTGTCCCCTTTTTCTGTCTGTGGGAGGTATCAGGGCGTTTGTGTTTTTTACAGTTTTTAGATGTGACTAACAGCTGTGTTACTGTGTTTATCAACAATGTCTTTTCTCCTTTGTGTTCACGTTCAGGGAGAAAAGTTGGAAACGCCTGTCAGGGTGTCCCGAAAACCTGCGCACTGCTGGAGAGGTTCCCTGAAGCGACGGGCTGCAAGCGAGGACAGGTACAGGCTGTAAACACGGTTATTTCTGCGGTGAAGTTTGGGATTTTAACAGGCAGACTCACTGTGGGAGCCCCAAGTGGTCATTAGTAGAAGTGCAGTTTGTGTTCCTCTCGTAGGTTTAATAAACACGGCACATAAGCGGTCCGCAGGTGCGCATTCGCTGTCAGAATAGGTGAGCTGGCTTCAAAGAAGTGATGAACGCACAGGGATGTGGTGCAGAATGTGCCGTGAGAATCCCACAGCAGCGGACAAAAACACTGTTTTATATGCACGCAAACACGCGCTGCTACTTCTTATCTGGTGCGTCTTTTATTTTGACAGCGAATGCACACCTGCAGACTAATAAAGGTCAGGCAGGGCTTAGGATGACATTTACAAACAGCAGGGGGCGATAGAGAGCAGCAGACGCCAGGGAAAAACCAATGAGATGAATTTTGACGCTGTTGGCTCGCCGTAGAATAAAAAGCTTTTGGTGTGAAGACGAAGGAAGGGGCGTGTCCTCTGCAGCGTGTGCTCTGAGGATGAGGAGAGTGTCTTCACTCTAAGCTGTGAAGGTTAATCCTGAAGGAACAGCTGTGCAGATGTGCCATGAATGTGATTTCTCGCAGCGTTTCACGGTCTGAGGCCACTCGCCGTGTTTGATCCGCTCTTCCTGTCTCCGTGCAGATTAAGTTCTCGGTGATGCAGCCCGGCACTCATGTGTGGCCGCACACCGGGCCGACCAACTGCCGGCTGAGGATGCACCTCGGCCTCGTCATCCCCAAACGTGGCTGCAAGATCCGCTGCACCAACGAGACGCGGTGCGCCGCCCGCCTCCATCGCTCCCGTCCTCCTCCTCCATCATCAACCTCTTCTCCGGCTCTCTTCATTTCCTTTTTTCCTTCATCATGTCTTCCTACTCTCCTCGTTTTGCCTCCTTTTCTTCTTTCCTCTCCTTGATTTGTCACCTAATTCCTTCTTTGTCCTCTCTAACCTTGTCTCTTTTCCATGTTTCCTATCCTTGCTGTTTCTCTTGTTCTCCCCTCAATTCAGCCTTTTATGTTTCCTTTTCTTGTCTCGTCATCTTTACTTTCCTCTCTTTGTTTCCTTCTCTTTTCCTTTCCTTACCTTTTGTGTTTGGTTCTTCTCTGCATGTCTCTTCTCCTTGTGGAGTCCTCCCTTGCTTCCTTCCTTCTGCCCTGTGTCTCCCCACTTGTCTCTTTCTTTATTTCCTCTTTGTTTCCTTTTCTTGTAACCTTCTCCCCTTCCTGTGCTTCTTGTCATTTCCTTATGTCCTCATTTCATCTCCTAGTTTCACCTCTTTCTCTTATTTCCTCATCACCTTGCCTCATTTCCTTCTGTTTTGCTGAGGAAACTCTTGTAAACCCTTCTTTTGCGTCCTTGTCCGCAGGGAGTGGGAGGAAGGTAAAGTCCTCATCTTCGACGACTCCTTTGAGCACGAGGTTTGGCAGGAAGCCGACAGTTACCGCCTCATCTTCATCGTGGACGTGTGGCACCCGGAGCTAACGCAGCACCAGCGCCAGACTCTGAGCCCGATTTAGACCGGCCAGAACCGGCAGGCGGTGGCGGGAGGGCGAATCGCAGGAGAGGATGGAGGCGGGGTTTCTTCTTCTTCTGTGGTTCAAACAGCTGCAAACACTGACAGTCTGTGTGAGCCGGGCTGAGGTGTCTGTTTGCTCGCGTGTGGATAAACTACTAAAGACGGTCGAAGGACCAAACATCAGCCTGAAGGATGGACGCATCGTTGTTCGGGGTCATACTACTGACTGCCATCAAACTGAACTCATACGGTACTCGATTAAACCGGAACGGACCGGATCGCCGCGGCATTACAGATCGTTCTGCTCTGAAGAAAGACACGAAACTAAAAGAGTGTGTGTGTGTGTGTGTGTGTGTGTGTGTGTGTGTGTGTGTGTGTGTGTGTGTGTGCTCAACGTAAAACACTAAAACGTCCGTCGAGTGGATTCAAAGCAGCTCAGTAACAGCGTGAAACAAGAAGCCTTAACTTTAGCTCGACCACGATGCATTTTATTTTCCATCCAGGCGGGTTTTTAATTTCACTCTTTCATCACTTTTGCACAATAACACGGTCACGCGTCACAGAAGAGGATTTATATTTGTATTAAAAATAAAAACAATAAAAACATGAACAAGTCTCTGATTCTGTTTGTTCGTCTGACTTTCTTCCATTCTTTTGTTCTTCAGCTGATCTTACGGCGGCGGCGAAAGTGTTTGAAGGTGTGCTGGCTCTGGTTCCTCGTGCTGTGCTCCAGCTCGTCCGTCACGGGATTATTTTAACCCTGAAAAGACTGAAACCTGGAGGCTGTGAAGCCTGTGCTCTCCAGCCCCGTTAGCCAGGCGTACAAACGGCACATACCTTATTATGACTAAAGAAGGAAAAAAGTCGGGTTTACAGCCAAAAATAATTCAGTCGACCCTTCAAAATAAAAGACACACTGTCAAAATAAAGCACACTGAGCAGTTTTGGTGTAAATGTTTACTTCTTTACATTCATTGAAAGGAAATACATTACGTTGGAGTCGAGTGGAGATCGGGTGTAGCCCTGATGACGAATCGTACACACTGCAAAAAAATCTGACAAAGTCACCGTTGTGTTTTTTACAAATACTCGACGGTATGTCCAGAGAAAAATCATCGACCTGCATGTTAAACTGAAACCTGAATCTTCTCTGCTGCAGGAAGTGAATCGACTTCAAAAATCTCAGGATAACATTTTAGCCCGGTGTGTCACTTTTTTGCAGTGCAATAATACTAATAACAATAATATTAATAATAATATACAATCTTCAAATACATTAGATTAAAAAACAACAAACAATGTTTTCCTTCACTGCAGGAGAGGTTAAAGGTGAGAGTTTGGCATCCTGTGGTTTCTCCACAGCAAAATCATTCCATGCATGTGATCCAGAGCTTTTATTTTGAAATGCCTGTGCAAAGTGGAAATAGGTGAAACTATTCTACCAAAGTGAAGTCTCCTTCACGCCAGCCTCGCTGGCTGAGCCGCGGGAACGTTCCCGCCTGCACTTACTTTCTTTCCTACGGAGATTTTCCCAAAGCTGCAGAAAGATTTGGCTCAAATTAAACAGTTTTCATTCATATTTAGGTAAAGATCATAAAAACTAAAAGTTTATTTTCACATTCAGAGGTTTGAAGGTTGGGTTTCACCAAAAAGGATTTCCTTTAAACACAGACTCGCCTTTAAATTTATTCAAAATGTTTCTTTAAAGCAGCTTTTACTGCAGCCCCACTGGGGGGCAGCAGAGCATGCTCTGCATTTCAGACATCTGAACTGGTATCTGTCTCCACGCCATCAATTTAGTACTGGGTGTCTTTTTGCCCCGTTTTTGGTCTCCACCACCTCCAGAGGGAAGCATTTATCTGTTTAGCTGCTGAGAAGCCACAGAGGCTTTTTCTTAAAGATTCAGACGTGCAGTGATGTCAACAATAAACCCAAGATGTTCAATTATTATGTAATTAAAACACTATTTTATTCTTGATATTATTAAAGATTTCGAGTTGTTTAATTTACTATCAGCTGTATACTGCAGCAGTAACAAATGGGTGGGTGTAAGCTTAGCAATACATTTAATAGCTACACTACAAAAATATCTTATGTGCTAAATATAATAACCCTATGTAGATTTTTAGCGATAATAAATCTTTAATGTGATCTAAAACATTTAAAAATGTCTCATATTTTCGTTTTTATCTCCACTGTTACTCAGACACGTCGCAGATCTGTTCAGTGATAGAAAAACTGACATGTGAATTATAAAGTACATTTGCTTTTATTTGATGAAATCCCAGAAAAGATCCAGATATAACGCTGCTAATTTAATTAACTTGCACAAATGTGCATTATTGCTCATAAAAAGCTTTTCGAGTTATGACTCGATGAAACACAGACGTGAAGCAGCAGTGACTCACATATCGCTACGACGATGTTTGGCTTTTTGGATAAACGACCAAAACAATCTGAAAATAACTGTCTGCAGAACTTCCTTGAAAATAAGCACGATTTTAAGTTTCCTTCGGTATCGCAGTAACCCAGCAACAGCTACCTGCACATTTATGCACACACTGCGAACAGTAACTGCTAATACTGAATTCAGCTATTGGACTGATTCCATGGCAACCTTGTACTTCCTGTTTTTATCCCTGGAAGCAAAATGGGAACAGTAGTTTTCTTTGTGAGAAAACTAAATAACAGAAGGATTTAATGTTGTGACTGAATGTTGTCTCTGTTTAAATGAACCTTGTTGGTGCAACCCTCTCAAATCTAAATTTGATTGTAACTGTTTCTCCATAGCAACGTCTTTGTGAGGTTTTACATAAAGTTTCAACTCTGTCACATTTGGCCCTTTTTGTTTGTTTCTGACTCTGTTCACAGAAACTTCATCCTGTCCCGTATCTGAAGTCATGAGATAAACGCCGCTGGTGCACAACAGGCGATGACACAAACACACACACGTTTGATTTGTGTGTTTGTATTGCTGCTGCTTGTTGTTGTGAACATCAGGACAGATACTGCTGGCTGGAGAGAGGCTCAGCTGAGAGGCATTAGACGGCTCAGAGACAGGTCAGACTGTGTGTGTGTGTGTGTGTGTGTGTGTGTGTGTGTGTGTGTGTGTGTGCGCGTGTGTTCAGTCCAGGGCCAGTAGCGGTGTGCTGGTCTCTCTGTCCGTCTGTCGCAGAGTTCCTGGTTCCACCGCCGACTGAGACCTGAAACACAAACTCCTCCCATGAGATGACCAGCACACAGACTGTATATGAAAGATGGACATCCCACTGATTCAGCAAGCTAACAGAATACAGACTGTATATATATATATATATATATATATATATATATATATATATATATGTGTGTGTGTGTGTGTGTGTGTGTGTGTGTATATTAGAGATGGACCGATCCGATATTACGTATCGGTATCGGTCCGATACTGACCTAAATTACTGGATCGGATATCGGAGAAAAATAAAAAATGTAATCCGATCCATTAAATATCACGAAAGCACCTCACAAAACTTGCAACACGCCGTAACTCACCTCAGAACGTTAGCACGTCGGAGCAGTATGCATCACGTGATAGAGCGGCTGTGGCATGCGGGACCTGTCGGTGGTCTGGATAGCATGTGGAGCTTCGCTAGCAACCCGGCATTTCATCTCCGACAAAGTTATCCCCGAGAGAAGTAAAGCAAGTGTGTAAGTCCATCTCTGAATGTTTGTAAAGCATTCCTGCGTTAAGCTTAACGAGCGACTGCCTCTCCGGCTGCTACTTCAATCATGAAACTGCTTAATGATCAGCTGATCGTCTGTCTTGTTTGTTTTTGGCCCACTTTGCACCAGAAAGAGGAAACCAGCGGCTGAACAACAGCAGCACGTTTAAGCTTGATCAGCTGTTGTTAGAATGTATTTAATATTACTTTCTACTCCAGGATCTTTTTCTACGTAGCTGACGCTGGTAACTGTGCAGGGGCGGATCTAGCAAAGTTTAGCCAGGGGGGCCGATAGGGCATTAACAGGGAAAAGGGGGCACAAAGACATACTTTTCTTTCTTATTCTCATTTAAAATGTCGAGCTTTTAATAAATAATTATCTGACACCCAAAGTTTTAATTTGATGTAAAATGAATAGAAGTCAATTACTGTATATAGTAACTATTAAGTCTAATATATATACCCTAGTAAGCTATAGTACTTTTTACTTTGGGAAGGTACCATCTGTGCTGTCTGCAATTTTGTTGAAGAAAGATGTTGAATCTATTTAATATTTCTTGAAAAATAATTGATTTCTGTGCATTTTGTTTCACACTGCATCAAATTAAGGTTGATTACGTCGATTAAGCATCATGAGGTGGAGCGTGAGGGGTGGTTCCCTATTTTTTATTTATTTATGTTTGTTGTTGCTGGGAGTTGGAACCCTATTAGTTAGGTTGCTTAATATTTATGCTAAGTACTCTTTAAAATACCAGAATAGGGAGGATGGTGTAGGTTTAAGTTTATTAGATTGATCAGTATTGCTGAACTATGAAACATTTTTTTTGCATACAGGTATAACAGAATAGCTTTAGTGTAGTTGTTGTTTTAAACTTGAGTATGAACTTATACAAAATGCAGCAAGATATTTAAAAAACAGTTGTGTTGATTAAAAAACACTGTATTGGATTCAGCGGAGCACCCAGTTATTAGTGTTGGGGGCAGTTAGCTTCACAGCGCTGTGTATTTACACTCTGTGGATGGAGCAGCTCGTTAAGATGGCAGCAGGTTTAAGCCTTGGGTGAGCTGCAGAAGCTTTTTAGATTTAAAATGAGGCCGTGTCATCCGTAACTTCTCAGGATCGACCCGGTGACCCATCGATGGCGAGGGTTTGGGGGCGGGGCGCGCACCTTTCTACAGGTTTATCTGTTTAAAAACACCGAGCTAAGAAACATTTCACGAGAATATCAGAATAAATGTATCAGACCTACTTTGAACTGTAACAGTTTCTAGTTTCTGTGAGTTTTACTTCATGTTGTGACGCGTCACATCTTAGATTGTGTTTCTTTGTGTTGTGTAGTGAGTCAGCCTTGTTTAGTATTGTGGTCAGATTTGTGTTTTCCTGTTGTGAGTTCAGGTTTTGTAAATGTTTCAAGAAAGAAATCAAATATTTAACTTCCTGCATCGGCCCCTTCGCTCATCCTCACCTCTTCATCATGTCCTGGTCTCCTCCTCCTCCACAGTTCTCCCTGACGTGCAGGGCGTCGTAGGTGAGCGTGTACTCGGTCTCGTCATTGTAGTCGGGTCCCAGCAGCGTTCGCGCCCAGATGCCCATATCGTACGGCGGCAGCGTCCCACCAAACTCGGACGGCAAACACTCGGGATGGATGAGCTGGTGGAGCGAGTTCAGGTTGTTGCCGTGGAGGAAGATCTGAGGACAGTGAGCGAGAAGGTTAACCTCGTAACGTCTGACATTAGTGCCAGAATAACAGGCGCAGGAACTCCAGCTCACCCTCTTCCTGGTCTTGTCTTTGAGGAACGGCTTGATGATGGTGTACATGGCGTGAATGTACCAGGGCTGATTCACAAAATGGATTCCTCCGAAGCGAGCCGGGAAACTGTCCTGAGGAAAGGAGAGCAGAGCAGGTCGTTTCACATCGTCTTCAATGTGAACCTCGCAGACAGAGAAGAGGATGGGGGGCGGGGCTACCTGGAGGCCTTCTATGGCCAGTTTGAGGATGTTGGGCGTGAGCTTGGACGCCTGTTTGAAGGAGAAGTTGCTCCAGTCGATGATGAGGATGAAGCCATTGATCTGGAGCTCCGGGTTTTCTATCAGGACCTCCAGAGAGAGCAGGATGGCCCGCAGGATGTCAGTGAAGGAGTTCCTGTCAGAGGGAGGCGTGGGTGTTAATCAGCAGCTGATCGATGGCTGCGGAGAGCGTGACGGCCCTTTAACCACAGCTCCGAGCTCTATTTTAGTCGGAGCAGTGACTCATGATTCGCCTCTTTGTGTTTTGGATCAATGCGGTGACGGCTGAGCGCGTGTGGGTGCGCACGTACATCACGGCGAGTCTGGGCCTCGCTTTGAAGCAAAGATTTACAGTCTGAAGTCACTGCTTTTATTTTGAAAACCAAAACGGTCTACCTGCAGAGAGAGGCTGCAGACGTGAGCTTTTTTCATCGCGTTTGCACCTTCGAAACAAAACTTTGACATCAGCTTCTGTCAGGTTTGACGGTCAGTGTGAAGCTGTGTTTCATTTCGATTCAGTTTCAGCGCCGGCGTGCTGAGCACGGTCGGATCTTTACCTCATACTGCAGAGCACTTCACGCTGCACCGAAGGTAAAGCCCAACATTCAACAATCAGGTGATTTATACAAATCGATGTAATGAATATTTAATGCAGTGCTGGAACGGCGCTGTCCGTCACTTTGTACCTGACGGCTACTCGCTACCAAGTCACATGTCAACAGCATGCTGCTCTCTCATTGGTGGTTGCTTCAATTGCTCTCTTGGAAGCTGGCAAAAGCTTCTCTACAGGTCGCTGGTGTTTTTCCAAATGTGTTTGAAAAGAATATATTTATCAATGTGTGTGTGTGTGTGTGTGTGTGTGTGTGTGTGTGTGTGTGTGTGTGTGTGTGTGTGTGTGTGTGTGTGTTTCACCTGCTCTGGTCCCAGTTGGAAGCAAACAGGATGAGGATTTTCCGGCCGTGCTGATCCGGAGTCTCCAGCACGCCCGGGAATCCGTCCGTCAGCGCTCGCTTAATGCCCGGGTCATCCACCTGACAACAAACGCGCACACGTGTTAGAGCAGCCAAGCGTCGGTGTTTCACTTCAGCAACATTCCCATCGTACACATCACAGACCAAAGCAGCCCCCACATGCTGGGAATCGGCTCCCTTATTCTTTTTTACAGTTAGGAGTTAGAAGCAGCTGCTGCAGACTTCCTGGTGTCACAAACTGTTTCAACTGCAGGAATAAGACCAAGAACGCCTCTCTCAGCTCATCAGCGTGTGAATATTTCTCTGTGGACATGAGGAGTGACCGTCAGAGATGTGGGAAGGATGCAACACGGAATATTTCCCTGAACAGCACCAACGCATCCAAACCAAAGGACACCGATTCCTCTGCAGGGGTTACAGTTTCCCCCGGTCAGGGACAACACAGCAGACACGACTCCTGAAAAAGACAGTTGATGGCTTGTTGTTGAAAACACAGAATCGGACCTTGAAGCTCTGGAACATGTCGAGGTTCTGCTGTCTGAACTGGAAGTACTGGGCCAGCAGCCTGAAGGTTTCCATCTGGTCGAACTTTCTGGCTCGGAGGAAGCGAAGGATGAAGTCGTCGTCCGTCCGCAGGAAACCGATGTCTGGCCTCGTCACGATCATGTCCCGAACCTTTAGACAGGAAGTCAGACAAACATCACAAAAGACGGGTTTAATAAAACAGACTCGTTACGCATCCATAAAAGGCAGCAGAGACACTGATCACATGACTTAAAGGACGTTTGTTTATGTCAGTGAATTATATTCATTCATCGTCGTCATGCTTCATTCATCCTTTGACTTGTTTTTGGTCACAAAGTGTCAAACTTCAGTCATAAATTTGACGTTTTTTAAGTCCTCATAAAACGTCTTGAGCTTAGAAACATTTGAATTTCCTCTAATCTGATTCATCAGGTAAAATCAGAACAAAATTAGATGTTGAACTGTTTGAATCGTGGTGGGATAAAGTGAATCTCATCACGCGTTCAAGTACACCGTGTGCTACAGCTTATGCAGTTTAAGGTAATAAACGTTTATCTAAAGTTTTCTTCAGTTATAGACCGATGGACAGATGTCACACCTCCTCCTGCAACCTAAGCCGTGTGTTTTTCTTCTGTCCAAGTTTGAACACATTGTGATTTCTTTTCCGTACTTTCAGGGTTTTTGGAATTCAGATCCAAGAAGACCCTCTGACTGCCATATTTGGAGTTCCACAGACCCTCTTAATATGACTCCCCAGCAAACTGAGATCTTGGCTTGGCTGTATTTGACTTCTTTGGAAATCGCCTCCATCTGCATCAAAATGCCTTAATGGTGTCCAGACATCCTCGAGGGCGGAGACGATCTCACTCACAGTGACGGGTAGTTCTGCAAAATGCATCCACAAGTGGACACTGTTTGTGGAATATCTCAGATCTTTTCTCTAGTAGTTAGAACGATGCAGTTTACCCACCTGCGACTAGATTGAAAAGAATTTGAAATTTACTCTTTTTTTAAGGCACAGGATTTAAGCCCCCCCCCTTCTTTTATTTTTATTTATTTATTTATTTATTATTTATTTATTATCATAAAAGGTAGGCACTCATCAACAAATACACGTAGATTACTTAATTTGATAGACTATTCATACAGTAAAAACCTAGAAACTACAATATTCTCTTTAGACGCAGAAAAAGCGTTTGACAGAGTTAACTGGAAATTTCTATTTGCAACTTTACACAAATTTGGTTTTGGATCCTCTTTCATAAACTGGTTAAAAATATTATATAATTCCCCAACAGCTTGTGTTAGAACAAATGACCAGACATCCTCCAGCTTCTGTCTCTTGAGGGGCACCAGGCAGGGATGCCCACTCTCCCCTTCACTGTTTGTAATTTTTATTGAACCACTAGCAGCAGCAATTAGACAGAATTCAGTAATTAAGGGCATAAAATGCAAGAACGTGGAACATAAAATCAGCCTTTATGCGGATGATGTGTTACTCTTTCTCCAAAATTCACAAACCAATATCTCTGGGGTGATTGAATTGATAAACTCTTTTGCAAGAATATCAGATTACTCAATTAACTGGCCAAAATCTACAGTCCTACCGATTAATTGCTCCCTCCATAATTCCTCTTCTACACCACTGCAATCGGGAAATATAAAATATTTAGGTATTAATGTTTCTCCCAAGCTTGCAGATCTAACTAAATTAAACCATATCCCACTTTTAAAGAAGGTAGAAGATGATCTGGCTAGATGGAAATGTCTACCCATATCACTCATGGGAAGGGTTGCCGCTATAAAAATGATGGTCTTACCAAAAATAAATTATTTATTCTCAATGATCCCAACTAAACCGCCACAAGATTGGTTCAGATCTCTAGATTCATGTATGTCCAAATTCCTTTGGAAAAACAAACCCCCACGTATAAGCTTAAAAACACTACAAAAGACCAAGGATAAAGGAGGACTAGAACTGCCTAACTTTCAGCACTACTTCTTAGCCAACAGGCTTCAGTTTATCTCAGGATGGCTAAAACATACCCTCTTAGATGAACCTTGGCTAGATGTAGAACAAGCACTCTGCAATAATCTAGAGATCTCAGACCTACCATTTATCAGCTCAAACATCCAACGACATGAATGCTTTAAAAGCATCAACATCAGCTCTTCTCTGACAGCATGGTGGGAGTTTCTAAAATTGACGGCGTCTTCATTAATCCCATGCAAACGTACACCTATCTGGAACAACCCTGACATATTACAAAACAATAATATGATAAACTTTTCAGATTGGAGTGGTAAAGGAATCAAATATTTAGAACATATACTAGAAGGAACAGAATTTATTTCATTTGACAGACTAGTTACAAAATATGGGATCAACAAGAAAAGATTTTTAGAATATCAACAAATTAAATCCATAGTAAAAAAGAAATTTAAACCGGGTCAAGTTGAATTACAAACACCACCAAGTGTGGTTCAATTTCTTACTCTTAAACCCCCCAAATTACTATCCAAAATATACAGAATGCTTTCTAAAACAGATGAATCAATATCACTTCCTATTGCAAAATGGGAAGCGGATTTATCAGTTAACTTAGACCTAAACTTCTGGTCTCAGATTTGCTTAAAAACCTTTCATCTAATTAGAAATCCCAGTCTTCAATTAATTCAATACAAAATATTACATAGAGTGCACTATACAGGTCATCGGATGTTCAAGATGGGCTTTACGTCTACCAACAACTGCTCACACTGCCAAACCAATTCACCGGACAATTATATCCACGCTCTTTGGTTCTGTCCACCAGTTCAGAGGTTTTGGCGCAAGATATGTGAAGACTTATCAAAGTGTCTGAAATGTAACATTCCAACCTCCCCCTTAGTGTGTTTGTTGGGCAGCTTAGATAATGTCACTTCAGAAAAGAATATAGCCCATATGATCTTCACTGCCCTATGCATAGCCAAGAAAACTGTCCTCATGAACTGGAAAAATAAAAATAATCTTAATTCTAACCAATATAGAAATTATCTATTAGATTACATTAGTCTTGATACAGCCTCTGCCACCACATCAGATCAATTGCTCTGGACTCCTTTTATCAGCTCCATCACCTAGTGGGGGTGGGGGGTCATAGTTTGGTCCCGCCTTCACTGTTGTGATTGGTGTGGGGGTAGGGACAGGCTTAGGGCGTCGGGGGGTTCCCCGGAGGCATCTTCCTTGGGGGGCTCAACCCGGGGTAGCGGTCATGTCCGGTTAGGGGCTCTGTTGGCTCTCCGGTGACTGTTTCCTCGCGGCTGCGTGCAGCGGGGCTTGGGGAGGGTCTGTGCTGACGGACGTGGGTTACTGACCAGCCTGGCTGCCCCTGGGTGGGTCCGGGATGGGCGTGAGGTTCTGGGGGCGCTCCGTCTCTGGGCTGGGGCCCGGGCCGGGCCTCGGGGGCTTGGGTCCTGGTTGGTGTGTTGCCGGGGTTGTGGGCGGGTGGGTGCATGGGGGCCCACCCCTGGAGCAGGGTGCCGCCGGTGCATCGAGCCACCTGGGGGGCTCTTCAACTGGTGGGGGAGATTGTCACACCTTGCAGGAGCTTTCCTCTCCTCAGGAACTCTCTGCAGGAGGGGGAGATACAGGAGAGGTGGAGCAAGATCTCAGCCTGGGTGTTTATTGTCTTATGTAGTCTGGAAGATGAGTGGATGGTGGGGTGGGTGCAGTTTTCTCTGTGGTGGGGTTGGGTGGACTGTCCCGGGCTCTGTGGGGCCGGGAGGCGCTGCTGCACTGGGCCCCGGTCTGGATGGGCCTGGGCCCCCTTTCCCTGGCGGGTCGCGGAGTATGGGGGTGCCTACTGGGGTCAGCGGGGGAGCTGGCCCCAGGGAGGGGTCACTTGCCCCTCCCTTCCTTCCCTCCCCATCTCCAGCTGCCTCCCTCTTCCCGCTCCACCACAACCACCCACACATGCAGGGCCTTGGAGTAGGGGTATGTCACCAGGGTGCAGAGGAGGCTACCCCCCCCCCCCCCCCCCCCCGTCCCCTTCTGGCTGCCTCTGCCTCAATTTTATCCCACAACTTAGACATTCACATTACTCACACTCTCATTACACATACATATAGGATCTTGGGGGTGGGCACGCTACACGGAATCCAAAGTACCATCAGGGTGTACACCCCACCCCTGGCATCGGTGCCCACCTCTCAATTTTAAATACACGTAGACATTGAGGGCTAACAGGAGGGACCATGCGCTTACCTGCTGCTCTCTGGCAGGTAGCTCCATGCCCTCCTGGGTTTTAAATGCACCTTAGAACACACATGCATCAACATTACAATGAGCGGGTGGAGGGAGGTTTGGAGTCTTCTCTCACCCCCGTTCTCTGCGACCTGCTGGAGCGGGGGGGCTAGGAGGAGGAGTTGGCCGTCCGACTGCGGTCTGGAGTGTGGGGCCTCCCTGCTGCTGCGGAGTCGGGGCGGTCTGCCTCCCCCCACCGCAGGGAAAAGGGTAACATCACCTGGGTCTGGGTGCAGTTCCCCCCTCCAGGGGCGGGGGCACCTAGACCCGGTTCGTAGAGTACGCTTGGGGAGTGTGATCGTGTGTACAACGTCTCTTTATGTCTGTCTCCACGTTGGTTGAGTGTGGAGTAAGTGCATATGAGAGCATGAGGGTGGGAATGGATGTTTGTATCTGTGTGTGCCTGTATGTCTGTGTCTATATGTCAGGTTGGGTGTCAGGCGCCACCTCTCTGGGGACATCTCAGGCCCTCCAAGGTTTGGAGGCCTATCTCCCCCTACCACCACTTCCCCTGCCAGTGGCGGACCCCCTCAGACATCGGTGCGTTGGTGGTTCTTTGTGTCCGGGGATGGGCGTCCAGGTACACACCGGCTCACTCCTTGGCGGCCGCTTATCGGGGCCTGGAGCCTGGGGCTCGCTCGGGCCACTTCGGAGGTGGGGTGCCCCCGGCCTCTCGGCCTGGGGCTCGGTCACTCAGGCACGGCTGGCTGCCGGCGGAGCTCACGGGCGCGTCACTGCAACTCCCCCTGGCTTCTGCTCCGCGGCTGCTGAGTGAGCCCTCATCTGGGACTCTCCTCAGCTCTTTCCGGGACAGTGGCGCAGCTGCCCCTCTGTTGGTCTTCCTTGGTCTCTTGTGTTCTGGGGGCCTCTGGATGTCTGGAGTTTTGATCTCCTCCATACCTGCTTCATGCCCTGGAGGACGGGGCTGTGGCCCCCCCACACCCTCTAGCAGATCATTACATGGAGAAACCTTTTAAAAAAACAAAAAACAAGCGCGTCCATGCTCACAGGTGTACACACGGGTGATCACACCCACAAACTACACCCTTTTTGGCTCCTACCTCAAAGCACACTGTGTTCTGTTGATCTTATGTGCTGCACAATAATGTTTAATATTTAGTATTTACTGTCATATTCCCATATATCATTGTGATGTTGTTTATTCTATTACTCTTGTTCTCTTCTGCTTGTTTTTCTTTTTTCTTTCTCAGCAGGTGATCCAGGTGATTGATATATGCATTTTTTTTCTCTGCCCGTTCTGTTGGTTTTTGTCTTTTGCCCTTCTCCCCCGTCCCTCTTCTCAGCTGTTTCTCTTTCCCTCTTTCTTTCTCCCCTTCTTTCCCCCAGTCAAGTCTGTCCCGTATTCAGTAAGTGAAAATAAAATAAACAATAAAAGGTGAATCAAATGGACCATTACGGCAAGGCTGGGATGGTCAGTTTGGTAAAGTAAATCCGTTGGGCATCTTTCTTTGCCTTTAGACAATAATTCTGATGCAAAAGAGCCAAACGGGACAGGCCAAAAAAAAGAAAACATTTTTTTTTTTTTTTTATTGTTTAATTTTAATTTTTGTTTTTTGTAATTACATTTTTTTAATTTTAATTTATTTAATTTATTTTTAAAATATTTTTTCTTCATTTTTTTCTTCTCAATTTTCTGTTCGTGTGTTGTTATGATGTTTTTTGTATTTGAATTTGTCTTTTGTTTAACAAGAAAAGGTAAAAATGATTGGGAAAGAAATGTTTGAGAAAGTAAGATGCATACAATGTACACAAGTTTGTAGAATCTCTTGATAAAAAATAATAATTTATCTGTGAAGGAAAACTGAAAGAAAATGAAGTGCAATGTCTGTTTCCATCCATCAGCTAGTTTTACGTGAGTAATAGCAGCTGATGTGTGAAGAGGTGACGGTGCAGATTCTCCCGTCACAGGTTTAGCCTGACGAGAAACATCTGTACTGTCTACTGTCAGCAGTGACCCCACACCACCGAAGAAGAAGCTATCAGCAGAGTTTAGTTTTGCCTCCCAACCACCGAGTGTTGTTGACACGTCATAAAGTGCAACCAAAGCAATCAGGAGGTTTTGCGTGCAGCGAGAACAGAGAAACCTCGTGCATCTACTTGGAGCTGGTTGGGGAAAACTCTTCCCTAGCAACCAGTGGCTGCTGGGGGTCACCAGCTGGTCTCTACGCCCGTGTGACTGATGGAGGAGTGTGGTGGAAGTGATTTGCAGATACAGCATCACCTGAGCTTCGTCTGACTCTGCAGACCTGCCTGATCTGACTCAGCTGTGTGGTGCAGCCGTGTACCTGCTGGATGTCCTGGTGCAGGGTGTCCGGGTTCTCGTTCAGCTCCAGTCGAGCTTTCTCCGTCGTCTCCGAGCTCAGGCCGGCGTGTAGGTGAGACATCATGGGGTCTCCCTCTGGATCTACTCCCGATGCCCAAAACGGTTTGCCTCCCTCTGACACGGTGTCCGAGCACTTCCTCCAGTCCAGTTTTAAAGAGTAACACCTGCAGGACGGTTAGTTGCCCTTTGTATCAGTAACACAATCGTATTTGCTGTGCGTTTGTGACGCGTGATGTCAGATTTCAGCTAAAGGACGAGGAACTCTTTGATCCTTTCCTGTGAGACAATCATGTGTATGTTGCACAATCTGCTGCTGCAGCTTATAGAGGGACAATCATCACCGCTGTCTTCTTTTACATCGTCGGCTCTCGGGAAGCTGAACGTCCTCAAAGTCCAGAAAGTCCTCTAACCTTTGGGCAGAAAAAGAAAACACCAGCTTTTGGATTTTGCTGCTGTTCCCGTCCTAATTCTCCTTCCTGTCGACATCCCGCCTCCTCCTGCTCTCCATCGTGGCTCTTTCAGGTTTCATCCGGTCATGTCGCTGAATCTCTGCTCTGTCATGGCGAAGCCACTTGCGACGAAAGGTCCTGCTGTTCTGCACTCGGTAAAGATGAACGGGTCAGTCGGGCCTCCTCAGCCTGGGAGAGGGGACAGATGGAGAGGACATGAAATCATCAACGAGTGAAGTCACTGAAGATCAGAGTTCTGCACACAACGAGGGCTTGTTCCTCCACCACCTCCTACACACAGGCGGTGGAGGCTTCAGTGTGTCTAAACTAGAGCTCAGACATAGTGAAAATGGTACCAAACACATGGATGCACAGAGATAAAAAGTCAGGCCAAAGCTGAAAGCTGCATTTCTTCTGGTGGCCAGCAGAGGGCGACTCCTGGATGCAGAGAGACTTGCGGTGCTACAGAAGTCAACGAGGAAACACCCTTCACTGCCTGCTCTGTGAGATCATGGCTCAAGTTTCAGGTCTTACCGGATAAATGTGGGTTTACTGTGGGCTGCAGTGGGCTTACCCACAGATAAGTGTTTGACCAGCCCACACACCCCCACAGTTCACCCATCCCCACCCACTGTGGGCCTGCACGGGCATGTTTGCTGGTCAGAGCTACAGATATGTGAAAGTGGACATGCACAGCTGCTCCTGCTGTTCTATAATCAGTAAAAATATCAGCTACGTTTCTTATTGCAGAAATAAAAATACGGCCCAGGGGCCGTAACCGGGCCACCAAAGGGTCCAACCCGGTCCCCTGTAAGGAGGGAATCCATGCAGGATGTGGAAGAGCTTAAGCTAACTCGACAGGCAAAGACGCCGCCATGATGCGCCGCCATGATGCGCCGTCGCTGCCGAAGGAAAGCTCCTTTTTTAAATTACACATCAAACATGAACTTCCTGTTTGTTCACTGCAGACGAGCCTTTAAAAAACTGAAACAATCAAGAGTTTTATATCAGAGAAATTCAGCATTTTATTGGAAAGATGTAATTTTTCAGCTTTCATTCAGTATTTTATGGGCTCGTTTGTCTCTACTGCAGCATTTATTATTATTATCTGATAATTCTTTGTCTCGATGATTTTTTAATATTTTTACAAAATATGTTTCTGATTTTAATTTTTTTTTATTTTCTTGATTCTTTTGGTGTATTTAGCTTCTATTTTGAATTTCATGCTTTAATATTATTATTATTATTACCTCGGACTCAGTTCCTTTAAGTGCAGTTTTTATTTATTTATTACAAGTTTTTATTTTATTTATTTTATTTTTTTAATTCTTATTTTTATTGTAGCGTCTTTATCTCGACATATTTTTTAGATTTTTATTTCATGCAGTTTCTTTGTCTCCAAATGTCTCCACATTTTTGTAAAAATTATTTTTATTATTATTTTTATTACAGTTTGGTTTTCTGTATTTTTTTTTTATCGTCTTAATTTTCTTCTTTTCTCACTGTTTCCTATTTTGCGCCCTGTTCTTTTCGGTGCTCCTCTGTCTTTATTTCTAATTTCACGGAGGGGGTTGCTGCCTGCAGACGACCCTGTGCTCTGGCCCGTAGACCCTCCACCCCCCTCTCCACCCAGCTGTCTCCATCTGCCGCGGCATTAATCGCGTCAGGCGCGCAGTCTGTGGTCCTAGCGTGAAGGCAGGAGCTGCCAGAGGCTACTGGAACATCTGGCACATCTGCAGCAGTTTCCTGATGTTTGAGGCTCGTGCTCAGGCTCAAAGTGACCCTCCGCGTGCTCGGGCTGCAGGTGGAAACCTGAAACATCCCAGAGGACGCGCTCACCCGCATTTTAAAGGGAATTACTCACAGAGCTTCCGGCAGAGCTGCTGCTGGTTCAATCCCGGCCGTCCTGACTGGCCCGACGGCCCTCCGGCGGTGGTGCTGATGCTGAGGACGGAGGAGGAGGAGGAGGCCATCGGACAAAAGAGATCTCCGTTAGAGCCCAACCGGAAACAAACCGACATGAAATCAAACGGCTCTGAGAGGATGAAGCGCGTGCTCGTGCATCATGAGGAGGAAGAGGAGTAGGAGGAGGTGCGTTTCCACTTTGTGCTCCGACAGAAGACGTCAGGATGCTCCCACACTGTCACTCCTCAGTCATGAACAGCACCGCTTCCGGTCAGCACTTTCAAAATAAAACTCACTGACCCTGAAGTGAAGCGTTTCAAACCTGCGCTGATGACCTTCATCTGTGAACCCTCTAATCTGGCCCCGCCCCCTAACTCTCAACGTCAGAATATTAGGTTAGGCCAAACTGGCCATTGTGTGCATCATGTGGGCTGACTGACTCCTCAGTGTCACATTTGACATGTGAGTCTTTGGTGTTCGGCTCATTGCTGCAGCCTCTGGTGGACATCACAGGAACTGCAGTTTGTGCTATTTTCCGGTTCCAGAGGAATTAGCTGAAGAGGACCCGTGCTTTGGGCAGTCAGCTTAGCTTAGCATGTTGTTGCTGATGACACCAGCTAAACGGCTTGAACCTTCTTTTTTTCTCTGATTGTGGAGGTGCTTCATTTAGCCGTTGGTTTTGTTTGGCCAATTAGCTCAGCTGGTTAGCGCATCGTGGGTTTAAGCCCCACACTGGCATCAGAGCTTCAAATTCTTCAAAGGTGGAATTACTCACATGAGGGCTTCAGTGCTGCTCTAAACAACTATATTACAGGCATCTGATATATCAAAATGAGTATTATTTGCAGGCAACACAAATAGTTTTTGTTCTGGGGGGATCTAAAGCAGCTGCTGGATACAGTTACTTCAGAAATGTACAAAATTTTAAAAAATGGTTTAACAGGAACAAAATATCTCTAAATCTAAGTAAAACTAAAATAGTCTTATTTGGGAATTCCCTTAGAAATGCACAAGTGCAGATTCATGTAGATGGTGTGGAAATTGAAAGAGTACTTGAACATAAGTTTCTTGGTGTGATTATAGATGATAAATTAAACTGGAAGTCTCATATAAATCAAATACATAACAAAATTTCAAGAAGTGTCTCAATCTTGAGTAAAACACATTCTGGACCACAAACACTCCACATTATTGTTCCCTGATTGCACCGTGTTTGCATTACTGTGCAGAGGTTTACTTGTTCGCTATCATCAGTCTTTATATTACAAAGAAGGGCCGTAAGGATAATCCATCAAACTGCTGACAGAGATCATACAAATCCACTATTCTTAAAATCAACAATTCTAACATTCACAGATCTGGTTCATTTTCTCACTGCACACATTATGTATAAAGCAATAAACGACCTGCTTCCTGACAATATTCTAAAACTGTTTTCTAAAAGGGAACGGGGACACAATTTGAGGGGGAATTAAATTTAACATCCTCGTATCCGTACAACTTTAAAAAGTTTCTGCATCTCTGTGTGTGGAGTGAAGCTGTGCAACAGACTAAGTAAAGATATGAAGCAAAGTCCGAGCACGGCGCAGTTTAAACAGCGGTTTAAGGATGTGGTTTTTGCAGCGTACAGGGAGGAGGCGGAGATCTTGTCCAATATTTTCATGTGTGTGCGGGTGCACGGGTATGTTGGTGTGGGTGTATATATCTGTAGGTTGTGTATCCTTTGAGGTTACTGGGGTTACTGAAAATGTGTATATGTGTGTATGTGTATATACGTATGTATGGATAGATAGAAAGACAGATACACATATAATTAATACATTTAAAAAAAATACACGTAACATATAATGTGATTGTAAGGAGGTATTTCTGCAGTCTGTTGATTACTAGACAGTGGACAGGGGGTGGGATTAAATAAGCTCGTGCTTCTTCCTGCTGCTTTTTGAACATGAAAGTTATTCGTAGTTGTTTTTGCTCGTTTTCCTTTTGTTTTGCTTTGTTTGTTTGTGTCTTCTTAATTCTATGTTGTTGTACTTTTTCAACGTGTTCAAAATAAAGATTCAATCAATCAATTATCTTTATTGTAGCGCTGTGACTGTTAGAGAGTGTATTTGTACACCAGATGTTGAACTTTTATCTGTGTCACTGCGCCCTTTTTATCTCCCTCGTGAGTTTCCACAACTTTTTATAACCGTAGTTTACATTCACCCGAAGGCTCACCCCGCCTCCACTTGCAGCATCATTTCAGACGTAGTGCAGAAGCTGCAGGCGCTTTCTCCTGATGCACCAAACTTTATAATGGGGGACTTTAACCATGTCTCCCTTAAATCAACTTTGGGCAATCTGTATCAATATGTATCCTGTCCTACCAGACGGGATAAAATGTTGGACCTTTGTTACGGATCGGTGAAGAATGCTTATAAATCCCTCCCGCTTCCTCCTCTGGGATCTTCTGACCATAACTGTGTGCATCTTCTGCCCATCTACAAAACTGTCTTAAAACGAGAGAAGACAAAGACTAAGGATGTTGACATATGGTCAGAAGAATCTGTGCTTACCTTGCAGGAATGTTTTAAGTGTACAGATTGGGAAGTTTTTATTCAGTCTTGTGGAGATGATCTCGATGCTTTGGTGGATGTTACTAGCTCTTATGCAGTATTTTGTAAAGACATGATTATACCCCGTAAGCGCGTTAAAGTCTACGCTAACAATAAGCCATGGGTCACTAAAAGTGTCAAATCCTGTTTAAGGAAAAAGAGACAGGCCTTTAAAGAGCGGCTGTTACCGATTTTCAGACAGCTACCAAGGAAATGAAAATCGAGATTTTGAAAGCAAAACAGACAAAAACCTTCTTGAAAGCAAATTTGCTGCAAAAAATTTTGGGGTCTGCCTGGACTGGTATGAAAACCATAGCAGGGTTTCAAAATCCCCAGAGCAGCAGTCAGGTCATTTTAGATGGTTTTAATTCAGACAGAGATTTTGCAAATGCTTTAAACATGTTTTCTGCTCGTTTTAGTTCTGATTTTAGCGAGGATATTTCTGAACTGAAACAGAAACTGAGAGATACTCAGCACTTTATCATTGAACTCAGCGATGTTAAAAAGGCCTTTCATACAGTCAGTGTGAACAAGAGCCAGGGTCCTGATAATATTAGTGGCCGCCTAATTAAATCTTGTGCTGATGAACTCAGTCCTATATTTCAGGTTATTTTTAACAAATCCTTGCAAACACAACATGTGCCCTCTCTTTGCAAAGAAGCAGTCGTGGTTCCTGTCCCTAAATCTAAACGACTTCAGGCCTGTTGCCTCACTTCAGTTGTCATGAAAGTCTTTGAAAAAATCATCAGAAATGTGATTATGAAGAGACTGAAGGTCAGCTGGATCCAATGCAGTTTGCATACAGGCCCAACAGAGGAGTGGAGGACGCACTTTTGACTTTACTAAATCTAATTCTTAAACATGTAGAGAGTAAAGGGACTTTTGCAAGACTTCTTTTCATTGATTTTTCTTCGGCTTTTAATACAACACAGCCCCATATTTTAATTAAGAGACTTTTAGAAGAGTTTGAAATCAGGAAAAACCTGCTGGGCTGGATTTTAGATTTTCTAACTGACAGGTCACAAAGAGTGAGAATAAATGGGGTTCTGTCTGACCCAGTGTTCTCCTCCACAGGTTCTCCTCAAGGCTGCGTCCTATCGCCCTTATTATTCACTCTCTATACAAACATGTGTCAGGGCAGACATGAAAACAGGGTCATTATTAAATATGCAGATGACTCTGTTATTGTCAGCTTACTGAAAGAGGGTGAAACTAACCACGGCCCAGTCACTGATGACTTTGTTCAGTGGTGGGAGGAGTCTTATCTCCAGCTGAACATATCTAAAACAAAAGACATGGTTGTTGATTTTAGGAAACAACAAAATGGGCACGGAGTCACTTTAATTAAAGGTCAGAAAATAGAGCAAGTACAATCATATAAATATCTTGGGACCATAATCAATGAAAAACTGAACTTTGATCAAAATTGCAAATCAGTTTGTAAAAAGGGTCACCAGCACCTTTATTGCCTTAGGAAACTTGTTCATTTCCACATTGACCAAAAAATGTTAACTTTGTTTTATCGTTCTTTTATTGAGTCTGTTTTATCCTTTTGTTTGGTGGCATGGTTCGGTCAGACCTCTGTCACAGAAAAAACTCTCTGAATCAGATAGTGAGATGGTCCAGTCGTCTGATAGGTGAGCCACAGTCTTGTTTAGCCTCCCTGTACTCTGAGCAGGTACAGAGGATGGCTTTATCAATCCTTAAAAATGGTTCCCATCCTCTAAGGGGTGAATTTCAGCTTCTTCCCTCAGGACGGAGGTTTCTATTTCCGAGATGCAGGACAAAGCGTTATAAAAACAGCTTTGTCCCCGTTGCTGTCACTGAATTAAATAAGAACTGTTTTTGATTCGAAATATCAAAACTACTATATATGTGCCACAGTGAGTTTTATATATTTACTAGGTATGTGTGTTTTTAAAGGGATGCCAAATGCTGTCATTTTTCTGTAAAGCAAATTTACCTTGCCTTTGGGTATAAATAAAGTTACCTTGACCTTGACCTTCCTGCAACAAATAAAAACGATTATTTTATCCAATTTTCTGATTGTTTCATTTTTTGCTTTTATTTTTAAGTCCCACTTGGGCGGCTTCCGGTTTGGTTAATGTAAACACCGCGTGACTTTACACACCTGTGACAGCGAAGCGCGTTCGCGAGTCAACCTGTGCTGACAGATTGTAGGTCGTGCGCGCAGCCGCACAGTCTGAACGCGCATGCGGAACGCGCAGAGATGATGAAGCTTTCAAATACGTCATTTTTTAAAATTTTATTTCACATCGAAAATTTCACCTTTCACACCACACACGTGCTAATATATCATTTTCAATATAAATATTAATAATCTTTGTAACTGATTTAGCTGCTTGATTGTTAACATGTTTTATTATATTCTAAAAAGTTTCATCTTTAATCGTCTTTTTACTGATTTCTTTTTAATACGCGGTTCATTCAGGGGGCGCTGATGCGTTTCCAGCCCAGCTGAGAGATGGAATCTGTCCAGGGTGTCCCGGGTCTGCTCCGGGCACACGTCCGGGCACCAGTTTACCCAGTTTGCCTGGGACAAGATTACTGGGTTGGATGTGATATCTGCTAGCTGATGGTAAACGGTGGTTACATTTCTGGCTATTGAGGCTAAATCATTTATTTGTCTTTTATTTTATTTTCATATAATAAATGAAAAAGAAAATAACATATTAAAAGTAGAAAATGATACATCACTGGAAAGAAGCTTGATTTGTGTTACTTTTTAAATAAATTGATGCTCATGCGTTTTTTTTTTTTCAGATTTTGTGACTTTTTGACCTCCAGGCGATTTTAAATCAATGGAGTGGAAGAAAACAACTAAACATTGAGATTAAAGATGCAGACATTTGGATTTCAGAAGATTTTAGTTCTGGAAACGTATTAATTTAAAAGTGGGAGGGCTTTTATTGTGAAGGCGGGCAGTAGTGTCTTAGTTGAACAGTGACGTTCTTCCTGTCGTGCTAAGGGTCAACTGTTCTGTGAAGCTCCTCTGTGCGGCCTCTTCTGCCTCCTTACAGCCGTTGGTTTATTAAAAAATCTTCTGTTTCCGGCTCGTAAATTATTTCTGTCGCGGTTCCGGAAGTGTCCAGCACAGTTTGGCTCAGGTGTCACAGCGCGTGGAGGTTTTTATTCACCTTACTTTCTGGAAGTTTCAAAGCTAACGTTAGCTCAGCAGCTAGCCATCATTCACCCCCCGCGGAGAGAATCGATCTATAATCATCATCATGGATCAATCAGGAGTCACAGCGCAGACACCGAAGGTAGGTCCCTCCTCTGCCCGGCTCTCCTGCCGCGGTTATCGGTTAGACTTCGGGGAGCGGCCGCGGCTGCTGTTAGCCGCTCCCAGTGCTACCATGGCGGCTGTTTCCTTTAAAGGCTCTGGTTGCAGATAACCCGGGAGGCACCGGGTTAGCACCGAGCTGTGTGTTATTTTAGATAACGGCCTGTCAGCTGGTGGTTAAAGCAGGAGATGAGCTCACCGATGCTTCAGCTCAGACCACAGGCTGGCCGGTTTGACCCGGACTGGACCGGGCCAAGACAGCCTCTGTGATGACACACCTCTAGATTCCACCTGTTTATCCCGGAAACGTTTCGTGAGCCAAAGGTTTAGCTTCACATCGAGTCCGGGAGAGTTTCAGCTGTAACAGAGAAATCAGCTGCCTGTGGGCTTGAACTATAACAGAAGTGACGCTACAGAGGGAGCTGCGGAGGCGCAGACTGTCCTGTAATCAGAAAACAGTGTTTGTTTTACTGTCAGTAAACAGGAAGTGTAGTTATCGGTCTATAACATAATTACTGTGCTGTAGTGGCTCGTGAGGGGGTCTGAGTCAGTGAGGAAAACGGTGAAACTTCAGGGAATCCAGTTAAAAGTCCTCCATAATTTCCAAAGTCCGGTGGACCAGAGTGGAGCCTCTGCCGGGCCATTTGTGGACTCCGGGCCTTATATTTAACACTCCTGCCCCAGACTGTAAATAATAACCAGCTGTGCTTCAGACATGTCTGAACATGTTCTTCTGTGCCTGGTGACTCAGGCCCACCTGTAGCTCCTGACTCACCTGTTCATGCAGCACCGAGGCTCGACTGAAGGCGGACTGGAGGAAATAAGAAACATCCATCTGTGAAAAACCAACATTTAAAAAACACTAAACTCTCGACTCCGTTTCCACCAGTTTAAACTTCAGCTCATTGGCTAAAATAAGCTCTGACTGCACCAGTATTTGAATTTTATTAGCTGATAATCAAGAAAAAGTTTTTATGATGACAGATTTTTCTTATCTTCTGTTTTTCTTTCTGATAATTTGTCAGATAGTTTTTGTCATTAAGATATCCTGAGTTTGGGGGACGTCCGTAGAGTAAATCAGGACATTTTGGGGGATTTTTGGACTATTTTTTGACCAAATAATCAATAACAAAGATTCCAGAAAACAATCCAGAAACTGTTGGTATCAGGAGAGAAATGATGTCATACAGTCCCGTGTTGGACTGCACACGCTTCACAAAAAGGGAGTGTGATATAAAATAATATATGTATATGATGCAAAAGATAAAAGCTCACCATAAACACATAAAATAATAAAATGTGTAAAACAGAAGTAAAAACAATAAATATCCATTTAAATCTGTGGAACATTAAAGAATGTGTGTGAATATAAACAGTGAATTAGTATAAAACTGAAGATCAAAGAAACCTGAGGTAATCGTAATGTCAGTAACATGATCCAAGTACTCTGATTACTCATGTGGGGCGTTCTCTGGAGGTCCTTCAGTCATTTCATGTGTCTATTCCTTGTCACTGTCAGAGCCCGTGGGGTTCGGCGGCCCCGGCGGCTCCAGCCTGCTCTCTCGCTGAGGTGATGAGCGAACAGCTGGCGAAGCAGCTGGACGAGGAGAATGCCGTCTTCCCGGCGCTCTCTGAGTAAGAGTTCCCGTTGAAGCTTCTGAGGGTTAAAAGTTTCCGTCCTGTTAACGTCAAACGTTCCTGTCGTCAGTAAATCAAGAGCTTTAAAAGGTTCTCAGGTGGTAACGCGTCTGTCTCTCAGTCCTGCAGCCGAGCTGCTGCCCGACGAAGCCCCCGACACCACCAGCGACCTGATGCTCGCCCAGATGCTGCAGATGCAGTTCGACCGCGAGTTCGACGACCAGCTGCGGCGCGAGGAGAAGAAGTTCAACGGGGACAGCAAAGGTGATTCAGAAAGCTTCGGGTTATGTGAAGCAGTTGAAGTTCTGAAGGCGCCACGGTCGGCGTGTCTGTGAACGGCGGTTAATAAAGTTTAATTCAAAGTGTGACACGTTTCTGTTTTAGTGTCCATCTCCTTCGAGAACTACCGCATGGTTCATCCGTACGACGACAGCGACAGCTCCGGGGACGAGGTCGACTGGCAGGACACGAGACACGACCCCTACAGAGCCGGTAGGACGCCTGCAGGGGAGGACAAAATCACAGCAACACGTCAGAGCGCCAAACGGCGGCCTGACGCGTCAGTCGCTGAGCTTCTTTACACTCTGTCTCAACTTCACCATCATCCTTTTCTGTGTGTGTGTGTGTGTGTGTGTGTGTGTGTCGTCTCAGACAAACCTCAGACCACACCGAGGAAAGGCTTCACGGGGAAGGGGAAGAACATCACCACCAAACATGACGAAGTGACCTGCGGCCGCAAGAACACGGCACGCATGGACAACGTAAGATGGCCGAGCTCGCTTTGCTTAAATATCTGATTTGTAGATCGTTGTCTGAAAACAAAAAGAGTTCTCGTGTCGCTCAGATGAAGCCTGCGCGGCTTTCAAAGCTTCGTTTTGGCCTCAGCAGCACGGCAGGTTGAAGTGGGACGCTGTAGCTGCTGGGCAGCTCCGGGTGGAGCAGGTGGAGAACAGAGTGTGTGCGTCTCTAACACAGCAGGTATCAGCCGCACCGCCGTTTTCATTGCGTGCCGTTCTCCCTCGTCCAGTTTGCCCCGGAGGTCCACGTCGGTGACGGCCTGGGGATGGACCTGAAGCTGTCCAATCAGGTGTTTAACTCCCTGAAGCGGCACTGCTACAGCGAGCAGAGACGCAGCGCCAGGCTGCACGAGAAGAAGGAGCACTCCACCGCCGTACGTATGGAAACGCCCTCCGCCCGCTGCAGGATGCTGAAGCTCTCTGACTCCTCCTCCTCTCTCCTCAGGAGCAAGCCGTGGACCCTCGCACTCGCCTGCTGATGTACAAGATGGTGAACGCCGGCGTGCTGGAAAACATCAACGGCTGCATCAGCACCGGGAAGGAGTCTGTGGTGTTCCACGCCGACGGAGGGAGGTGAGCGGGAAAATCAGCCGCGAGGTTACAAATGCTTTGAGACGGGAAACGCACACCTGCCCACAGGTGGTGTTTGATTTACTGTGTGTGTGTGTGTGTGTGTGTCCGTGCGTGTGTCCGTGTGTGTGCGTGCGTGTGTCCGTGTGTGTGTGCGTCAGCCTGGAGGAGCAGCCCGTCCCAGACGAGGTGGTGCTGAAGGTGTTTAAAACGACGCTGAACGAGTTCAAGAACAGAGACCGCTACATCAAAGACGACTACCGCTTCAAGGACCGCTTCAGCAAACTGAACCCACGCAAGATCATCCGTCTGTGGGCCGAGAAGGAGATGCACAACCTGGGCAGGTGAGTGGAGTCCACGGGGGGGCGGCGGGAGCCGCTCCGTGACCTAAACCCCGGCTGTGTGCTTTCAGGATGAAGAAGGCCGAGATCCCGTGCCCGGAGGTGGTCCTGCTGAAGAAACACATCCTGGTGATGTCGTTCATCGGCAAAGACCACGTCCCCGCCCCCAAACTCAAAGACGCCATGCTGAACTCAGAGGACCTGAAGAACGCCTACTACCAAGTCCTCCACGTACGTACGCCCACAGGAAGTCCGCTTCTTTGTTTTCATTCCTTTCTCCTGCAGACGTCTCTGTCAGGATTAAATTCCGTTTCATTTTGAGTCTGAGAAGAAGACGTCTGACAGCGGCTTCTCGCCGTCTTCCCGTGCAGGTGATGCAGCAGCTGTATCAGGAGTGCAACCTGGTCCACGCCGACCTCAGCGAATACAACATGCTGTGGCACGAAGGGAAGGTACAGCTCAAAGTCAAAGTCAACTTTATTTGTCGATTCTGCCACATGTACAGGACATACAGAGAATAGAAATTGCGTTACTCTCAATCCCTAGATAAATAGCAAATGAACATTTAAATATATTTAAATAGAGGTAAATGGCAGTCCAATGCTCCACAAAGTGACTGGTAACTGGTGCAGGCCAGTGAGTGAGTCAGAGAGTGTGTGTGTGTGTGTGTGTGTGTGTGTGTGTGACAGAGTTCAGTGAGACCGTGGAGGGGAGAGGGGGCAGAATCGGGAGGGAGTTAAGCTGCCCTGCTTTTACCTGTCCTCCTCCCCCTCTTACCCTCTGTGATGTCATCAGTCACCCTCGCTCTCATTGCAGGTGTGGCTGATTGACGTGAGTCAGTCCGTGGAGCCCACCCACCCCCACGGTCTGGAGTTCCTCTTCAGAGACTGCAGGAACGTTTCCACGGTAAGCCCGTCTCCTCTCTGCTGGATCAGGAAATTTAAACCTGACTCACGATTTCACTCGTTTTTATTTAAATCGTTTGTCGCTCCAGTTCTTCCAGAAGAGAGGCGTGAGCGAGGCCATGAGCACCTATGACCTTTTCAACGCCGTGACCGGCCTGAACATCCCCGTGGGCGCCGAGGACGAGGCCGAGTTCATGGCAGAGGTAACGCAGATGTTGCAGGTTGATGATCCTCAGTTATCAGGGTTGTCTGATGTTTTGGTGCCGGTTAAATTCTCGTGGGGTCGTTAAATTAGAGAAAAAGTTCAACACTGTGTGGTTAAGAAGCAGCTGGAGTCACGCGGCGTCTCTCTGCTCGACAGATCGTGGCGCTGGAGAAGAGGAACGAAGACCACATCCAGAAACGAGGCAAGAAAACCTTCCCGGTGACCTCGGAGGACGGCGGCCCCCCTTTAGAGCCCGACGCCGATGACTAACGCCCGCACAGCTCGCAGATTCTTCATGATCCCGCCGTGTTTTTAGACAAATCCGAAAAAGAGATGAACGGAGGACGAGGACGACGCCTCGGCACCTCCAACCCACCACCCTACTCGCTGCTTCCTGTAAACGGGAAGAGTGAGGGGGCGGGGTTAACGTTTAACCACATTGGACGTTAAAGTCAGAGCGTCAGACGATCAGAGGCGGTTTCCTGAGGCTCGGGTCTTCCTGCTAAGATTGTCCCACGCTGCTCGCAGTGTGTGTTTTTGTAAACGCTTCGTAGATTAAAACCCGACTTCAGGGGGAAACGAGCTGCTGCGTCACCGAGGCGCTCTTATTACCATCACGCTGCAGGAAAACAGATTTACCCTCAAAAACTTTAGAAAGAAGTAGAAATCAGCTGAAACCTCACTGTTGTAAAATCAAATGAATTTATTTTTCTTCTAGTAAAAACATTAAAGCTCCTGTTTTCCTGTGTTCAGGAGGCATGGAGGGTTGGGTCAAAGCAGGAAGTTCAAGAGTGAGAATGAAACGTTATGAACAGGTCTGCTGATTTCAGATGTTTACAGTGGAGGAGAGCAGGTGTGCCTGCAGGAAGCCCTGCTGTCTGCTGCTAGCTTCAACAGTAATGTCGGGTTTTCAACAGGATGTTGGTCTCATGGTGCAAATTCAGAATAAAACACAAACATGGAAAATTCTTCTTGTTGGCTTTTATTTTGTAAGAACATAATCCTTATCTGTGAGAACTCAGGAGCTCCAAGGGAAGTAAACACTAACCAGCACATGATCTGTCACATGACTTTGTGTGAGGGGGACTTCCTGTGTAAACTGATGGCCTTCAGAATAAAATGTTTTTTGCCCTCCAGTTTGACCTTACTTTGGAGGGATGCTAATAAATCAAGAACATCCACGTTAACTGTCCTAAAGCAGGACTAGTCCTGTAGTGAACATTAAAAGTGTGACGAAACATAAACGGGCTGATAAGCTGATCACATCTCTCATAAACAGGTGTTCAACGGGTGCTTTCCTTTTTTATCTGATTATTATGATTCCTGCTCCAAACACGGGATCTTGTTTGGGAGATGGTCAAATATTCCTGCTGGTGTTCCATGTCAGCTGCATCCATCTTCAGGCACCCATCCACATCCAGGAGGAGGCGTCCTGGTCACATGCTGAACCACCTTGGTTTGCACCTTGTAATGTGGAGTACCGTTTCCTGTCTCTCAGGCGGAGTCCACGCACTCTTTGGAAGAAGATCGCTTCTGCTGTTGGTAAGAGATGAGGTCAGGTTGGTAAATCTGCTTCACAGATGCTGCTCCGCTCTCCCCTCACTCGTGCAGAAGACACTGAACAACTTTAACTTTGTGAAAAACGGCCTCAGACATTTCTGATCTTGTCTCTCGCACCCGATTGCTGAGCACCCCTGTGCGAGCTGGGGGAAAGTAATTTCCTTCTTTATGATCCGCTTGTTTGATTTGCCCAAAACTTGGACATCGGATGATGAAGATGAAGCTGTCAGGCAGGAGGAAAACAGGAAGAGGTTCACTGATGTAGAGAAAGAGGACGCACAGAGGGTTGATTCTAGGGAAAGAGTGACACGGAGGCTGATGATCTGCTGTGGTCACTCTTACAGGGAGCAACTGAAAAAAGATGAAGGAGAATAAAAATATCTCCTAACATATAAAGTGATACACTAAAAATAATAAGCACCAGTATTGTTGACTGTGCAGTGACCTGCAAGAGGCAGTAGCTCAACTCCCACAACAACGCCACTGCTGGAAGCCTCCTCCGTTTTATACAGAGCCTCAGAGGATATGAACATCTAACAATAAAACTCCTGCTTTTATTGTGAAGGCTGCAGTGGAAGTCGTGTCTCTGGCCGGTTGCTTCGCTCTTCTTCCGCGATCAGAGGCCGGAGTCTGGAGGCAGAACCGAGCGGAAACCTGCGAAATAAAGCGGCGGCCAGGTGCGAAGGATGGCCGAGGAGCATTACCTGGAGCTGAGCGAGAACCCCGTGCAGTTCGAACATGCCTCGAGCGTCAACAACGTCTTCTTCGACGAGGCCAACAAGCAGGTGAGCTAACGGCTAACGGCTAACAGCTAGCAAAACTTCTGCCGGCGGATTTAAATGAATAAGTTCAAAAACTGGAACATTTCCGGTAAAATGTGACAGTGGAGTTTATTTAAAACATATTTAATAATTGATTATTTTATTTAGGATGTTAACTGGCTTAAATTAAGCTCTGACTATGAAAAATAAGAAGTAACCCGGAGGACTTCACTCACTGTCAGCTGCTATTAAACTGCGATTAATCTGAACCACGATCAGCTGACGTGAAATTCTCCCAAACATGCTTCATTTTGTTTGGTTCGTTTTTACAGGTGTGGCCTCTTCTTCGCCATATTTGAGTGATAGAGGACATTTTCATCTCTTGTGTCAGTAAAAGTTGCTCAGACTTACACCGCTCTGGTGTTTGCGTGTTATATTAAACACACCTGTGTGCAGCTGTCCGACATCTGTTTTCTTTCTCCAGGTGTTCGCAGTGCGTTCAGGTGGAGCCACCGGGGTGGTGGTTAAAGGTCCTGATGACAAGAGCAGCGTCGCCTTCAGGTTCGTGGATTTAAAGATAAAGCACGTCCGTGTTTTTAATCTTTATTTGTACCTGTCGCCACATGAGGGTAAACCTTCACAGCTCTGGGTTATTCTTGGTGGTTGAAGCCGGGCCTGGAGATGCTAATGAAGGCGTTGCACACAGCTGGGTATGCTTTGGAAGGTGTTCTTCAACTCAAACCCACGCTTCCCTGTGACCCCCCCCCCCCCCTCCTTTATGTGTGCAAGTTCCATCTAAAGTGGGTTTAGGTTATCTCCCCAATGCCTGACGACGCTCTGAAAGTTGAATAACTTGTCCCAGATACTGAAACTCTCGGCTTCATGCTGCTGCTGGGTCTTTAAAGCCTTCAGGTCAGAGGTCAGAGTGACTGGAGAGGCCGAAACTGGAGCGATGCGTTCACTGGCAGTGTTTAGATCAGTAAAACGGGAATGCTTATGTAAACTGTGTGTTTGACTCGTCAGGATGGACGATAAAGGAGAAGTAAAATGCATCAAGTTTTCCATCGGTAACAAGATCCTGGCTGTGCAGAGAACCTCCAAGTCTGTGGTGAGTTCAGGGACACTCAGACATGGTCTTAATAGGCGCAGAGGAGCGGCGGGGCTCCTGCCTTATTTCGCCTCATTGTGGTCTCGTTTCTAAAATCCTGCACACTTATTTGATAAAACTGTGCCTCTAGTGGAGAATTTATGATACAAACCTTTTTATTTGTAAATGTTGAATTTTTTGTTGGAAGTTCAGTTTTTATTGTAAATGTTTGTTATTTTTTTCCTTCTGGTCATGCAGGTCACGCATGCTTGGTTAGCGATGGTTTCAAATGTGACGTTTCTGTTTTGAATGTTTCTGATCCGGGCGAACGCTGTTTTTGTGTTGGCAGGATTTCATCAACTTCATCCCCGACTACCCGCACACAGAGTTCAGTCAGGAGTGTAAGGTACGCTGCAGTTCCTGCTGTTTGCAGGCCGTCTGCTGACGGACGAACTGGGCTCATGATGTTTGTGTCGCTCCGCAGACGAAGAACGCCAGCATTTTAGGTTTCTGTTGGACCAACTGGAACGAGGTCGTCTTCATAACCGACCAGGGAATCGAGTTTTACCAGGTAACCCGAACAGCTCGCCCACAGAGAGCTGTGCTGAGTGTTCGGCTCTGCGTGGTCATGTGACTCAAATCTTCATACAATGTCCTCTGATTGGAGAGTTCAAAGGAACAATTCAGTGTTTGACCTGTTGAAACGTCTCATCTCCATGTGTGCGTTCTACAAGGACAAACAGGAAGTGACATCAGTTTGATGCCTGGCACTTTGGTTCTCGTCATTTAAGACGATAAACGTGAAAAGTGTCTGTGTGTGCCTCAGGCTCACCTGAGCTTTACCTGTTCAGCTGTGATGTCATGACCTCCTGTGTGCTCAGGTGTTTCCAGACAAGCGCAGCCTGAAGCTGCTGAAGAGTCAGAGCATCAACGTGAACTGGTACCAGTACTGCCCCGAGACCGCCGTCATCCTGCTGTCCACCACCGTGCAGGGGAACATCCTGCAGCCCTTCGCCTTCAGGGTGAGGCGGATACTCACGTCGCTATAGCAACACAAAGCTCGTCATTTTGATTTCAGTGTGCGTGCGTTCATTGGTCGGTTTAGAGGCCGTTTCTGTGCAGCAGCACATCCACATCGCTTCATTGTGCATCCTGAATGGATCATTTCTAGAGTGGGCGTGGCTTCACCTGCAGTCGAGGTCAGCTGATGTGAGGAAACTTTGTTTTGCTGTTCCAGAACGGGACCATGTCCAAGATGTCCAAGTTTGAGATCGAGCTGCCGGTTGTCCCCAAACCCGCCAAACTCAGCCTGTCGGAGAGAGACATCGCCATGGCAACCATGTAATTCACAGGCTGGGTTATTTTCTTTTGTTTGTGCTGCACTTAAAAAAACAACAACAATGACTTAACTATGTGTTTGCAGCTATGGTCAGCTGTACGTGATGTACCTGAAGCATCACTCGAGGACGGCCAACAGTCCCAGTGCAGAGGTGGTGCTGTACCACCTGTCCAGGTAAACGCTCCGCAGCGTCTGCTGATTGCTGGACTGGAGCTTTAAAACGCGCTGACGCTTTAAATCCAGGCTCTCGTGTTCCCTCTGTGTGGCTCAGGGAAGGTTCCTGTAAGAAGAGTCACGTGCTGAAGCTGAACACGACGGGCAAGTTCGCTCTGAACATCGTCGACAACCTGGTGGTGGTTCATCACCAGAGCTCGCAGGTTAGAGCCCCGTCCTTCCTCTGAGGCGCCGGGCACGGTGGAGCTGACGATCTCAGGTGTTTTTGTTAAACCGGCTTCATGCTCTGTCATTCAGACCTCGCTGATCTTCGACATCAAGCTGAAGGAGCCCGACTGTGCCCTGAACATCCACCAGCCCGTCCTGCCCGCCAGGTCCATCCACCCCTACAGGATCCCGCTGTCAGGTACGCACGAAAGCTACCAATGAATCAAGATGTGATCGAACTGCAAACGTTCAGCTTTGAATAGATGAAATGAGTTAGTTGAACAGGAAATATGTGATTAACAGCAGAGGAGTTACAGGCACCCGTGAGAAGAGCACAGAATCGAACCTGCGCCTTTAAGTAGCTGTGAAACAGAAGTGAAGCTGAGAGGAGCAAAGCATCGAAAGCTGGGATTAGAATCCGAAGCGTGAGGTTGGCACCGACTGCAGACCTCTGCTGTTTATCGACGATGCTGCTTAGTTAGTCGTGAAGGTGACGCTCTGCTGTGAAGCTGTGCTTCTTCTTCACCGTCCTCTCGTCTTCCCCGCAGGGCCGGCGGCCGTTCCTTCGCAGCCTCCGGTGCCGTGTCAGCTCTGTATCCTTTCCTCACAGTAAATGTTTGATTCGCTGCCAGTCTCAGGCGTTTCTTTTCCTCAGCGTCACTCCAGACTCCTCCTCCTGGAGCGTCTTCCAGCCAGACATCATCATCAGCGCCAGCGAAGGTGAGCAAACGCAAACGCACAATGGAGAAAATACACTTAATGCTACGTTCAGGATGAATCCATGGTGGGGTTGAAGTTCAGTCCAGGCGTCTCCTGCAGTAGAGCAGCCCTGATGGAAATCCTGTTTTATCTGAGCCCGACGTCAGAGACGTTTCATTTTCTCGCACACAAGTCAAACAACAATTCTGTGAACGGACTAAAAATGATTGTTCCACCATCCACAGCATCATTTCTGCTGTTTCAGGTTACCTGTGGTACCTGCAGGTGAAGCTGCCGCCCACAGTCAACCTGCTGCAGGACAAAGGCAAACTGATGGACTTCCTGTTACGGCGCAGAGAGTGCAAGATGGTCATCCTGTCGGTCTGCTCGCAGAGTGCGTATCTAACCGCCGCTCGTCTTTACTCTGATCAGAAATCGAAGCTGATGATGAGATGGCGCTCTGGTTATGAAGAAAACCAGAGCGACTCACCTGAGGATCCAGCTGCTCCTCTGGGTCGACGTTTCTGCTTCGATGCTCCGTAAAACATAAAATAAGCTGTGAGCCAGGACTGAGGGGATGTAGAAACCAGTGAAACCAGTAACACCAGGCACAATCTGAGGCAGCAGCTCGACCTGTAGTTCGCACATTCATGCTGTTATTTCCTCTGAACGGCGAGCTGTGCCACGAGCCAAAGTCCCACTCTTCTGTCTGTGTTGCAGTTCTGGAGGTCGGCGAGAAGGGAAGTCTTCCTGTTGTGGCGACCGTGTTTGACAAACTCAACCAGGTGTACAAAGATTACCTGGAGGCGGAGCAGAGCTACACTCAGGTGAGGCACCCACGGAGCTTCCTGCTCCCTAAAGTCACCTGATCTGATTTCTAACAGGGTTTTTTTTTTTTTTTTTTTCCCCGTTTGCAGGCGATGGAGTCCGGACCGAGCCGAGGAAGCGCCGCCCAGAAGCGTCCGGTCAGAACTCAGGCCGTCATCGACCAGTCGGACATGTACACGCACGTCCTGTCCTCGTTCACGGAGAGGAAGGTACGCCGCACGGGCTCCTGTGAGTTTCCACCCAAACGTTTTCAAACCAGGTGATGTGATGAACTTCCTGCTCTGTGCCCGCAGGGCGTCTCCCACAAGTTCATCATCGCCGTGCTGATGGAGTACATCCGCTCTCTGAACCAGTTCCAGATCACCGTCCAGGTAACTCAGCAGAGCCACGCGAGCAGGCTGGGATTGTTACTGGTCCTGGTAACACCTGTAATGGTTTTTTCCAGCATTACCTGTACGAGCTGGTGATCAAGACGCTGGTGCAACACAACCTGTTCTACATGCTGCACCAGTTCCTGCAGTACCACGTCCTCAGCGACTCCAAACCTCTGGTGAGTTCAAACCAGGAGCTCATCCTGAGACGCCGAGTCTGCGGGTCTGTCGACGCCCCTCATCTCCCGTTGAGCCCGAGCAGAGCTCGTCTTCCTCGACGTGCTGGTTACGTCCATCGTTTCAGTGTCTCATTGTTGAATTGTGTCCTCTCAGGCGTGTTTGCTGCTGTCTCTGGAGAGCACGTACCCACCCGCACACCAGCTGTCCCTGGACATGCTGAAGGTACCAAACAAGCTTAAAAACCTTCACGTGGTCATTTCATTGGTTCATCGCTGTAAACTTCCTGTTTGCGTTCACAGCGTCTGTCCACGGCCAACGACGAGATCATCGAGGTTCTGCTGTCGAAGCAGCAGGTTCTGGGCGCGCTCAGATTCATCCGCAGCGTCGGTGCGTTGATCCTGAGGCGTTTCCTCCCTCACACACACGAATGTGTTTAACGCAAACTCGCCCTGACGTGTTTCTCCCGGCGCAGGTGGCCACGACAACGCGTCTGCGCGGAAGTTCCTGGACGCGGCGCAGCAGACCGGAGACCAGATGCTGTTCTACACGGTGTTTAGGTCGTTCCAGCAGAGAAACCAGCGACTCAGGGGAAGCCCCGCCTTCAACCCAGGTGAGCACTGCGAGGAGCACGTGGCTCACTTCAAGCAGCTGTTTGGGGAGCAGGCGTTGATGAAGCCCTCCACCGTGTGAGCCCGGTCTCCGTGGCGAGGAGACGACTCGACGGGACGCAAATCATCGCGTACGTTCACGTGCACACGAGTGTCCTGCTGCAGGAAACCGTGAGAGTGTGACGCCACAGAGCATCCTAGCATGCCGCCCCCAGGGTTAAGAAAAGGTGGTGTTACTGTGGCCCGATCCCTGCTGCTCCACCTTAAATGTTAACAGGATGTGTTAATTTATGATGATTGCTTTTGCTAAAATCTTCCTCCTCTGCGGCTCTAACACCTTCATGCGGTCGGGTTTACCTGCACAGGTGATCCTGATATCGCTCTGATATCAGCTGTTGTGGGAGGGGCCAGAGCCTGCACCGCTGTGTGTTTGTGGGGTGAATGTGAGGTGTATATTCTGTAAGATAAAGATGAATTATTGTGCATGAACAGGTTTTAATGTCATGAAATCCAACATGTCTGTGTGCAGCTAATAAAGGTTTAACTGAAAATCCGTTGTCAGTTCCATCCATGTCCTCACACACACCTCAGCCACTGAAGGACTTTTCTCTAACGTTCAGCAGCTTTGGGTTCATGACTGCAGCCTGGAGTCGAACCTCCAACCAGCAGAGCTGCTCTGAGCTACACCTGTCAGCACGAGGATCACACAGCGTCCCGGTTTCCATTTTCAGTTCTTGTACCAGAACATTTTTAACTGATAGGCGAAAATTTCAAATGTTTGGCTCCAACCATCGACGTGTATGAAGGAGAGTTTGGGTTTAGTCTGGACATCTCGTTAAAATCTGATGGCATTATGAACAAAGCACCATCAGACTGTCGCGTGCAGTAACATCTGGAAAGAGTCTGATCGTCAGTTCAGTTTTTTTCTTTTGCACTGCAGTCCATCATCAGCCCCCCAGAGCCCGAACCTCAGCGTGACTGAAGCAGTGTGGCGCCATCGACAGACGGCTGAAAGCTAAAGAAAAGCTTTGAATGTCCTTTAAGGCTGGAGAGCTGCTCCTGAAAGAAAGCTGCCTCAGAGTTCAGGCTGCGGACTTCTTGAGAAGTCTATCTACTCCGTTTTTGTCTCATATGCTGTGGCTTCACGTATGTTTGCAGATGCTTCAGTAAACGGCTCCTTCCATTTCCCAGGCAAAGAAATGTGGCGTGGGCCGAGACCTTCGCCTAAGGTGTGGCTGCATGTGCAAGGAAACTTTAAAAGTTTGTTTCGTCAGATTTGGTCGATGATTCTGTACATGCCAGATTCAGATGTTAAAGTTATTGATCTCTAATCATTCAGATTGACACTTCAGTGTCATCACCCAGATATATCCATAGATTCATGGCAAAACGTGCTTCTACAGGGACTCTGGTCCTTCAAGATGCAGAAAAGAGTACCAACTCTACGTCCTCTGCTGTACTTTTACTCAACACTGAAGTATGTCTATCAGACGACAAATAAAACTTTAGGAATCTGATAGAAACCCTCCTATCCCACAAAAATACTACACTACAGCGTTAAAGAACACAATGCAATGTAGTGTAAATATGAACTGAATAAGATCAGATGTTTTCTACATTAACTAGACTGGAATTTGTTTTTTTTACATAACATTTGCCTCCTAAAACTGTCATTTAAACACTTGTGACAAAAAAGCCGTGGACGGTCTTTGATTCACACACCTTTCCTTGATATATTCTTTATTGCTTTCTCTTATTGGGTTGAATACAGAACAGGTTTACATCTCTTGACTTTGTGAAACACTGTCATGTTTGAGAGGACAGACGAGGGAAACCACCACAGAGGAAAAGAAATCAACGTTTTTCAGACGATTGTGTCTTAATGCTTTCTGATTGAGGTCCAGCATTTGTGCGAGTGTGTTTAGAAATCTCCTCTCTGACGTTCCCTTTGACCTCTGACCGGGACGCAACATTACACAGGAGGGCGAAACCGAACCAGAGGAGGACTTCAACCAAATATCTGTGTGTGGAAGGAGGGGGGGGGTCTGTCTTTTAATCCAACCACACATTTGTTTTTGACGAGTTCACAGTCAAGTGCTAAATGTAGTGATTGACAGTTCTGACTCATTAAAAAGAAAAAAAAAAGAGAGACAATGTAATCAGGACAAGTTGCAACTCAGGAAATAAGAACATGAAGCATTTTGAATATGGATTCGTGAAAGACCCTGAGAGCGAGGTTATATATAATTTCATATATATGTGTGTGTGTGTGTGTGTGTGTGTGTGTGTGTGTGTGTGTGTGTGTGTGTGTGTAGCACAAGAAGTGATGAGAAAAGAGAAATCATCCATAATTGAACAAATTAGATTAACATGCAAAAAAACAAAAACCTAACCTAAAAGTCACCCTTTAACTGAACACAATGGATTTTCACAGTTTTATACGCATTTATATATCATAGAGAAAAAAATAAGAAACAAAAACTAACAACACAATAAAACCAATAGACCCAAACAATCTGTTCTCAACTCATATACAGGAGATCTACATAAAGCTTTTTGGATTCAGAGGGATTCTTATTGCTAGTCCGATTCGCACCCCGGCCCGCTGCACCTATGGTGAGCCGGTTAGTCCACGACACAAACCATCAGTTTCTCAAAACAGTTCTGCAGCATAAATGTGATACTCTTAATACATGGCTTCTTCTCAAGTCATTGTAGAAACTAAACACACACACACACACACACACAGACACACTCGCCTGGGCTCCAAATAAATACATTTAAAAACAGTCCACGTGCATTCGAATGGAAGTCCAGTATTCATATGGCCGTGCGCACACACACACACACACGTAATCCAGAGGGAGCACAGAGGGAGCTAACAAAACAGGAAACAGTTCAGAGAGAAAGGGAGGATTTCCTCCCGGCCACGAAACTTATTAACTCAACTGTGATTAGCATCATGGTTAACTTTACTCGCTTTGACTAGAGTGGCAAAGTTGCAAAAAAAAAAAAAAAAAAATCACCAATCTTAGGAACAAATTCATTTAAAAAACATTACTGAAGTAAATCTATGGAAATGCTGATACATTCTATTAAACTCTGAGGAAATGCTTCAATTATGGAAAATTTTAAGCCGCTGACAAACTATTTAGACGACGCTATCTTTATTTAAAAAAAAAAAAAAAAAAAAAAGACCGGGTGTTAGCATTTTAGCTAACTTTTAGCTAGTTTCTTCCATAATCTGCTCCATAGTTTGTTTGTTTTTTAAATTTATTAAACATGATTCAAATGCGTTAATCAATCGATGCTGACTAAGCTAAAAATAAACAAGCTAGTAAGCTAGCTAGCATGATGGATTATTGTTAGCCACTAGCCTACAAGCTTTAATAATTTTTTTCAATTTTGAGCAACAACATAACTGCTAAGGCACTAAAACAGGAGGAAAAGCCAAACAAACGCTTTTGATCATCTTCGTATTTTCCAAATCAAAATGATCTAAATGCAAATATATAAATTTTAGTTGTAGTTTTCACAGCTTTAGATGAGATGTTAGCTGCTGAAAATAACGGAGGAATGAATGCTGTATTGGGACTCGCTCTGCTTTGAAAGAAACTAATATTTAATTTTTATTCATTAACAGCTCAAAAAGGGAAATTCTACATTTTTATCGTACTTTAGCTTTCTAAATTTCATTAAACGTTTGTGAGGCCCAAATGATTTGATGTATTGACAAAAATATAAACATTACAGAATGGAGGAAACTGACTCCCTTTCTCTCTTGATTGTGTTACGACAGTCCATGCTAATATTACTAATAGTATTAATAGTAGTAGTAGTTTTGGAAGTTGTTAGTGCCACTTAACGGCAGCTACAAGTCAGCTCAGTTGTGGTTGTTCAATATATCTCGAGTAAATGGCTGACTGCTGCTGGCCTACAGTTCCGTTATGAGCCGCTGAGGTTTGATTTGCTTATGAGGTTGCTTGATATTTAAAAAAAAAGAAAAAAGAATCTGTACAAGATTATTAAGTATTATCAATCTTTACATGAAAAAGAAAACATATACATGCTATCAGGATCAATAGCCCTGATGTTATGGGTTCGTTTGGATAGGCTGGTCCAGGGGTGACGTTAGCCCTTTTATTTGTGTGTGTTTGTGCAGCGGGTAATACAGTTTGGGAACACAAAATAGTGTCGTGATTTCACCCCCACTCCAACCGACCCATCCGCCCATCCCTCTCACCCCTTCATTTAGCTCCTCTTTCAACGTACAGCTAAAGGGATCATTTTGAAAATGAACTGATTGTCTATAATGCCAAATTCTTAACCACAAATCCACCTTAGGGCTGGGCGATAAAACAGCAACAGAGGTTATCACAGTATGAACTCAATAAAAATTTAACAAAAGCTCAATAATGGTTTTGCGAATGCTGGAAGGGCAAAGATATCCTCAGAAAGGTAACTCTGCTTCAGTAGTTTGGAAATGACATTTGGCAATTTATAATCTGGAGAATGAACAGATCAGCTAACATCAGGCATTATTTTTTCTTCAAATAGCAGAAAGTAATTACAGTCCCAAACTAGTGTTGTTAGTAGACGCAGACCCTCAATTCCATACGACTTATCCAGCAGCAAACGTCAACATTTTCAAGCACCGGGCCTTTAAACTTCAAATAAATAATGCACTGATTTATATTAAAGTAACTATGTATGGAAGCTTGTTTCCTTCAGGAAAAAATAATAATAATAAAATAATAAAACAAAAGTAATCGCCAGGTAAAAGGTGTGTCAAAATTTTAACAGTTCAGTTTAGATATTTCAAAAATTGAATAGTACTATTGAGTATCTTGATTTTTAAGGTTACTGCTCAGTAAAAGCAGAGATATCAAGACATGAAATTTTGAGTTGGTAAGTTTAACTTTCAAGTTACTTTTCAGGATCTTGAAATTTCAAGATACATAACTTGAAACGTCGACCTATGGAAAACAAATACATTTCCCCCCGAATTGCAGGAACAAGCTTTCACAATAACAACTATCAACTGATATTTATTTATTTGTTTTTTAAATTGTGCTCAGATTCTTAGCCTCATCGCCCAGCCCTAACCAACTCTCACTACATAGTTTCCAAAACACAAGCAAAGTACATGTCAAATAGAAACTGAACGTTTTCAGTTGTTCTCTTTGTATCAGCACAGATGAACACAAAAGAGGTACAAGTCCTCATGTACTTTCAGAAGAAAAGGTGGGGGTAAAATGGGACAAGCCGTGCTAAACAAGTCCAGGGCCAACTCAAGAAACACGGATAATACTGTAAGAGGACTAGCTAGGCTGACACTTAGCTAGAAATCCTGCTAACTAGCTTAGTCATGTTTGGTCTTATCTAATCCGGTCAGTTAATATTAGTTAAGATATGTTTTTACCCAGTAGGTAGGTGATGTCCCAGGATCCAATTAGCAAAACCCAACCTTGTAATCAGAGCTAGCTAGAGCTAACTAACCAAACCAAAACATTAACAGAGTAAACACAAGTCTGGGCAGGCTGGTTAATTCTAGCTAGCCTGTAGCATTTTTAGCCTGTGGGCGATATGTTGGAACCCAATAAGAAAACCTAAGCTTATATTAGAGATAAGAAGGGCCAACTAACCATACCAAGTTATTTAACCAAGTTAATCCGTTGCTAGCTTTGTTATAGTCAGTTATTGCCATCTAATACTACCTTTTTACTATTTTGATATCTTAGGGTTTTTATCATCTTGCCTGCTCTGGTCAGTTTTTCCAAACTAACTAACATTTTCTAATGTCTAATTGCTCCCGAAGAAAAGCTGATGCCAATGTAGGTAAAATACCGCTAGCTAGCATCATACCGGTTTTTAACCGTGGTATTAACAAATTCCTTGCCATTTCTATGTTCTACTAAATTAGCTTCTATTTGGGTTAGTGTGCATGCCGTGTTTGAAGCTACACTAATGAGTTAGCCCTGGCTTGCTTTGATTTGGCCCACAGTAGAAACCTGGCCTGCAGAGCATTAGCCCAGCTTAGGAAGACATAGGATTTAAAGGGTTGCCTACAGAGCTGCTCGTCGGTTGCTTTAATGGTTGCAGTTAAAAAGCAGAAGTTGAGGTAAACTGAACCTAAGTCAGGTATTAGCGGCGTTACACATTAGCACGCTGGAGGCCCTGTAATAAACCCTATAAGAATACTAGGGGGTGACGATGAGAGACAGGTGGGAGTCGCGCACACTCACACTCACACCCATACACAAACACAAAACCTTTTGATTTGTTCAGTTACATATATATAAAAAAAATCCACGAAAATGAATTCCCATCCCTACACCTAAATGTCACTGGTAATCGCACACATGCAGAAAAACAGAAAATACTCGAGCATCACGTGCCTCATGTTTAACTCTCTGTACACACATGGAATCAACTGAGAATGATTATGAGTGAGAAATTATGAGCACACACACAGGCCGACTCACAGGGTGGCTTCAGGGATCAATAGTGTGATGGGTTTAAAAAAAAACAAAACAGGAAGAAGAAACACGGAGAACACAAACACTATTTTCTGCCCTTTCAAGAGTTCCTCTTCACACAGAAATGCGACTTTGAGAAGTTCGTGAATGTTTTCTTGTGTTTTGCCGAGCCGGCCAAGAGTCGGAACAACGGCGAGGCGTTTTCCAGTTACAAAAACAAAACAGAAAAAAAGCTACCTCGGTCACACGGTGGCAGGCGGCCGCCAGTTGACGGTGGTGGTCTTTGTGGTGAATCTGGGCCGCTTCGGCAGCCGTGCAGCTGTCGCCTCGCTCTTCAGTTTTATCCAAAACATATCAAAAATATCGACTGGTCAAACCGGACAAGCGGTTGGTGAATTTCTAATTTAGGAAATCCGAAACGTTGTGAAAGCATATTGTTCAGACACGTGTGTCGCGACGTCCAGCTCTTAATTTAAATACCGAAGAAGAATGGCAGATGCCATGTCTCAGTCTCTGTCTGTCTCTTGGCGTCTCCAAAGTTGATCATTTCTCTAAGAAAAATCTAGAACAATAATAAATCGTAACTTTATTCTTTTTATTGCTGAAATATAGATTCCCCCGCACAAAAAAATCTTATGTAAATCATTGTCATCATAAAAAGCTATAAAAATTAGATCCATTCTCCGTAATAATGCAGATAAAGATATAGCAAAAACATCTTTTAGGACTAGTAGTAAGGCACTTCAAGAAAACGAGGATTTCGTCTCTCTATCAAAAAGGGTTTCAGGGCTGGTTTTTGCATCGTCATCAAAGGTGTAGCGTCTCTCCGACCGTATGGCACTGCGGTGTTGTGGTTAGGGGTTCGCCCTCACTCCACGCCCACCAGAGGAGGCTCTCCGTTGGGCAGGATGTGTTCCAGAGGGGGCTTGGCGTGGATCTCCAGCAGCCCCTGGATAAAGCCCTGGGTGGGGGTGGCTGCTGCCGCTTCCCCTGGCGGGCAGTTGGTGGAGGAGTGAGAGGGGTCTTTGGAGGCGTTTGGGTCAGATGTCAATTCGGCGCTAGTAGTTGTCTTTGTGTCAGTAGCTTGGCGGCTGGGAGTCGAGTCGACGGCGGTCGCAGGATCCGAGTCCCCACCGGACTCTGTTGGTTTCGAAGGGCTCTGTTCCTCCCCCTCGTCCATCACGTCCTCCTCCTCCAGCTCCTTCATCCCGGCTGCGGCGCTCCCGCACTCACTCTCGTTCTCTGAGGGCGGGCAGGTGGAGGTCGGGGTCGGGGTGCAGGAGTCACCGTCCTCGCTGCCGGCGTCGTCGTTGGCGCCAGAGGAGCCGTCAGCACCGCGGGTTTTCAGGTGGATCCTTTGGTGCCGGACCAGGCTGTGCTTCAGGGTGAAGGTCCTCTCACAGGTCTGACACTGATAAGGACGCTCACCTGGAGGCAGGACGAGCGAGGAGTCAGAGCGAGGAAGACAGTACAGGTAACAACAACAAAGACAGTCATAAATGTATAACCACAAAAAGACCACAACATTCACAGCCACAGGTGACCTGTGTGACCTCAGGTGTGTCGTACCTGTGTGTGACCTCAGGTGTGTGACCTCAGGCGTGTCGTACCTGCGTGTGACCTCAGGTGTGTCGTACCTGCGTGTGACCTCAGGTGTGTGACCTCAGGTGTGTCGTACCTGCGTGTGACCTCAGGTGTGTGACCTCAGGTGTGTCGTACCTGCGTGTGACCTCAGGTGTGTCGTACCTGCGTGTGACCTCAGGTGTGTCGTACCTGCGTGTGACCTCAGGTGTGTGACCTCAGGTGTGTCGTACCTGCGTGTGACCTCAGGTGTGTCGTACCTGTGTGTGACCTCAGGTGTGTCGTACCTGTGTGTGACCTCAGGTGTGTGACCTCAGGTGTGTCGTACCTGCGTGTGACCTCAGGTGTGTTGTACCTGCGTGTGACCTCAGGTGTGTCGTACCTGCGTGTGACCTCAGGTGTGTCGTACCTGTGTGTGACCTCAGGTGTGTGACCTCAGGTGTGTCGTACCTGTGTGTGACCTCAGGTGTGTGACCTCAGGTGTGTCGTACCTGTGTGTGACCTCAGGTGTGTTGTACCTGCGTGTGACCTCAGGTGTGTTGTACCTGCGTGTGACCTCAGGTGTGTCGTACCTGCGTGTGACCTCAGGTGTGTCGTACCTGTGTGTGACCTCAGGTGTGTGACCTCAGGTGTGTCGTACCTGTGTGTGACCTCAGGTGTGTGACCTCAGGTGTGTCGTACCTGCGTGTGACCTCAGGTGTGTTGTACCTGTGTGTGACCTCAGGTGTGTTGTACCTGTGTGTGACCTCAGGTGTGTGACCTCAGGTGTGTTGTACCTGTGTGTGACCTCAGGTGTGTGACCTCAGGTGTGTCGTACCTGTGTGTGACCTCAGGTGTGTTGTACCTGCGTGTGACCTCAGGTGTGTTGTACCTGCGTGTGACCTCAGGTGTGTCGTACCTGCGTGTGACCTCAGGTGTGTCGTACCTGTGTGTGACCTCAGGTGTGTGACCTCAGGTGTGTCGTACCTGTGTGTGACCTCAGGTGTGTGACCTCAGGTGTGTCGTACCTGCGTGTGACCTCAGGTGTGTTGTACCTGTGTGTGACCTCAGGTGTGTTGTACCTGTGTGTGACCTCAGGTGTGTGACCTCAGGTGTGTCGTACCTGTGTGTGACCTCAGGTGTGTGACCTCAGGTGTGTCGTACCTGTGTGTGACCTCAGGTGTGTGACCTCAGGTGTGTCGTACCTGTGTGTGACCTCATGTGCCGGGTTAGGTCCTGCAGAGACCAGAACCTCTTGGAGCACACGTTGCAGATCTTCTTCCTCTTGTCCACGCGTCCTCCGGATGACTCGCCGCCCTCCAGGCTCTTTGGTTCTGATGCCTCTTCGTCGCTCCTCTCCTCCTTCTCCTTCTCCTCTTCCTCCGACTCGCCACTGTCGCCTCCTTCACTGTCGCCTCCCTTTGTTCCTTCCTCTGTCTCCATCTCTGTCTCCTTCTCCTCATCGCCGGGTTTGCTCTCCGGCGCCGCCTCTTCCTCCTCCTCCTTTGCCGGAGTGGCTTCCTCCGCTGTTGGTAGAGGTGGAGTCGGCGTATCCTCTGAGAGGTGTGCCCTCTCGTGGCGAGCGAGCGTGGTGGCGTAGCGGAAACTCTTCTTGCAAACTCGGCAGACATGTTTGTAGTCCGGCAGCTGTTTTGCAGCGAGGCTGTAGGACGAGGAAGACGAGGAGGAAGCGGGCGTGTCCTTCTCCTCTTCTGGGCTCTCGGGCGCTACTTGGGGAGTGGAGGTAGCGGGTCCACATGAAGATGAAGATGAAGATGAAGAGGAGGAGGAGCAGGAGGGCTGAGAGGACTGCTCCTCCTGGGCGGAGCCTGAAGATGATGTGTTGAGTTTGAAGTCGATGAGCTTCTTGCCAAAGTTCAGGTCCAGACTCTTGTTGCTGTGGCAGTCGTCATCGTCGGTGCTCTCCACCTGGAGGAGGGTTTTAACATTTATGACATCATCACATGACATGTGAGGCGTCTTTTTTTTTTTTTATTGACCTTTTTTGAAAAGAACAGGCTGCTGAAGGTGCTGCAGCACCCTCTGGTGGACGGTTGAAGGTTTGAATGACCACAAAAACAAAATTAAATATAGCGTCGATCTTACATCCTGTGAGCCGAATGTGTGTGTAATCTGCAGTTTACGTATATTTTACTCCATAATTTTGCTTTACAGAGAAATACTGTTTGTATCTCAGTGCTGGGCTTTTTAAAGACCTGTTCCCACAGCTATGTTACCTTGCTGCTGTTTGGAGGCTGTTTGCCCTGTGCTGCTCGGGTCTCCTGCGCCCCCTGCTGGTCCGGCTGCTGTGTGGTTTCCGTCTCCTGCTGCTCGGCAGGTCCGGGAGTCGGGCTGAAACCTGCAGCACAAAAACAGCTTCAGGCGATGATTTAAAGGGTGCCTAACATCTTCAGACATCAGCAGACTCCAGGAACAGGGCAGTTCTGCAGTTTGACTCTGGCACTAAGGTGAAGCCCTGGATTACTTCAGCTCCACTTCCTGCCACGTGACACCAAATCTTTCCTTCACGACTCGTTATTAAAATGTTACCTTGGCTTGGTTTGTGGGTGGGGCTTTCATGGTTGCCTTCACAGTGGGTGGTGCTATCAGAGGTGGGGGCGGGGCCTGAGTCTGTAGATGAAGCGGTATTGCTGAGGTTTTGTGCTTCTGGTGCCATCTGCTCCGTCTCTGATTGGCTCTCTGTGGGAGACAGTCAACAATCAGTGCTCTGAACTCATCTTGTGTTGGTTGCCGCGGGAGACGCGTCTGTGGATGTAACGGTGATAAAAACTGGTTGTTCTCTGACCGGCGCTCTCATGCGAGCCTTCGTCGCCGCCTTTCTTCACGAGGGCGCCGTTGCGTCGCAGCGTCCTGTGGGTCACGCCGTGCTTCCTCAGCAGGTGGCGCTCACAGTTGGATTTGGTGGAGAAGAAGGCGTCGCAGCGCGGACACGGGAATGGCTTCTGACCTGGGTGAAGACCAAACGAGAACCAGGTTTCCATGGAGTCAGGCACTGGGGCGGTGCTCAACACCAGTTTCGTGTGTGTGTGTCGTGGTCATTACCAGTGTGTGTCAGCATGTGTCTCTGCAGCGAGCTCGCCCACGGGAACACTCGGGGGCAGAAGGGGCAGGTCAGCTTCTGGACAGAGTTGGAGTAAGCGTTCTTCTTTCCTTTGGGCTGATTCACTGCCGCCGGCTTCGCCTCCTCCTTAGCTCCGCCCTCCTTCTCCTCCCCTCCTGTTGCTTTGTCACCATCTGCTCACAGAAAGAGTTTGAATTAAATCAAGGGAAAAATTCAACCTGCTAACAGATACGTTTATTATCGATGACTAAAACAAATGAACATTTAAATATTTTTATTTGGGTTCATTTGTAGTTTTTATTTTTTTGACTGTAAGTTTTGGTTGCAGGAGTTTCCTGGACACAGTTTCCTGCCCCCACCTCTCTTTCCTGCCAGGTCAGCAGCGCCTGTCTGCAGGTAGTTGCTGAACTTGTTGGCGTCTGTGTTGGCGAGCATCTTTTCCACGCTGGCAAACTCGCCGCTCGACTCCAGGTCGATGCCGCCGACGGCCTTCTCCTTCAGGCCGAGGCCGGCTGCCTTCTTCCTGGGCCTCCTCCTGTTGGAGAGAAGGTGGAGTCAGCGGGAGCGCTGAACATAGCAGCAATGTGAATAAAGTTATTTGAAATGGCGCCCACAAACCTGGAGGGTCCGTCGGAGGCGTCGTCGCTCTGTCCCTCCAGGCCGGCCGAGGCTGCGGGGGCGTCTGTGGCGGAATCGGCCTGAGAGGAAGCGACGCCGGCAGCGTCGCGCTTCAGCAGGTCTGGGGCGGCGGACACAGAGCTGATGATCTGAGCGATGGAGGCCAGCGGCGGCAGCTCTTTGAGGGTGCCGGAGGGTGAAGAGGTGGCGGGTTTGGGGAGCAGTGGTTTGAGGCGCTGGGCTCGCGCCGCGTTGGGGAGAGAGGTGGGGGAGGAAGTGGAGCCCGGGGGCAGCTGGTAGCAGCCGAGCTGGGGGTGGGGGTGAAGCGGGGAGGGGCCGCTCGCCATCTTCTCGTCCTTGGACAAAGCCTGCTGCTGCTGCTGCTCGACGATGCTGCTGCCGCTCTGCTCCGTCTTTATCTCCCTCAGCTCGCCGCCACTCGCCGCCTCCCTTCGCTGTCTCTTGCTGGGGATGGACAGGTCGATAGGCTGGTCCAGGTCGGCGCAGTCGAAGGGGGGGGCGACGCTCTCCAGTTTGACCCCAGGTGACCCCGTCTGGCTGCCAGCGCCAGCGCCGCGGCCCTTGGCGGAGAAGTCGAGCGGCTGGTCCAGTTCTGCAGGATACGTGACGTTCGCCAGTTCCTCCACCTTCACGACCGGGATCGGAGGCTGGCTGATGCCGTTCAGCGCCAACGGTGTGGTGCGGGCAGTGGCGAGGGCGGTGGCGGGCAGCAGGGTGGCGATGTGCTCCTCGATCTCGCGCTCTTGCACCTCAGGGTGCTGCTTCAGCAGGTGGTGGATGCAGTTGCGTTTGGCTAGGAAGGCAGCGCCGCAACGTCGGCACTCGAACGGTTTCCTCTGGCAGCCGTTGTGCGTGCGCAGGTGGATCTGCAGCGCCCGGTACGTTTTCAGGTCCTCGCCGCAGAACCGGCACAAGGTCTCGGCTCCGGTGCAGCCCGTCTCTGCGTCCTGGGTGGAGGTGGTGCCTGTAGTGGTGATGGCGGCTGCAATGTTCGCCGTGGTTGTCGAGGTGACGTACTTGATGTTTTTCTCGATGTCCTTCCTCGAGGTCTTGGCGTGCTTCTTCCTGAGGTGGCGCTCGCAGTTGGCCTTGACAGTGAACGGATAATGGCAGACGCGGCAGACGTAGGGGCGCTCTCCGCTGTGCGTGCGCAGGTGACGGATGAGCGTGGCTTTATCAGGAGCTACATAGTCGCAGATGTTGCACTGGTGGGGCAGGATGCCGAGGTGGAAGCGCATGTGTGCCTGCAGCACGCCGGAGAAAGCGAACACCTGGTCGCAGAAACGGCACGGGAACGAGCCCGAGTTGTTGCCGCCTTTGGTTCCTGGCTTTCTTCCGCTAAGTCCCACCTCCTCGTGTACAGCTGTAGTAGCAGCAGGCGGCGAGTCAGACAGGGGGGTGTGGGCCTCATTCATGCACTCCGCGTCCATCTGCCCGCCGTTCCCGGCTGAGGACGAGGAGGGCGTTTTGAAGAGCGAAGGCGTGGGAGGTGGCAGGCTGGGGCTGATGCAGCCCAGTGAGGCCTGCTGGGAGCTCTGCAGCGGCGGAGGAGTCGTCGTTGTGAGGCTGGAGCGAGGGCTGATGGGAGGTTTGGGTTTCAGTGGCGGCATCGCCTTCTGACCCTGAACTTGACCTGCAGGAGGAGAAACAGTCGGTGAGCGTCGGGATAAATCTACTTTCAGAGGCTTGAGTAATAAACCGGCTCCAGCCAGCACCCACCGTTAGCACCGCTGAATCCTGGAGCTTTGGCCAGAGGTGGGAGTCCTATCTGATTTGGTGTGGTAGTCGCCACTTTCAGGATCTGCTGGATATCTGCCAGCTCCATAATCCCAGTACCGCCTGCCTCTCCGGGCTTGACGCCTGACGAAGCGGCGCTGGCTGCGGTTGCGGTCCCGTCGGGTTGCAGGAGGAAGCCGGTGGGGAAGGGCTGCAGGGACAGCAGGCTGAAGGCGTCTCTCTGGGAGAGGCCCTGCAAGGCCGAACCCGGGGCCTCCAGCAGGGGGATGCTGAGGGCCGTCAGACCGCTCACGCTGAGCCCCAGAGTCAATCCCAGACCTCCAGACAGGTAGCCTGAAGCCGGCTCCTGGGGGAGGCTGGAGGACGGAGGCTCCACGTGTATCACCTTGATGCTGTCCAGGTGGGCCTGATGGATCTCATCATCCGTGGGACCAGCGTTCACCTGAGGGACACAGAGAGGAAACATGTGCTGGGTTAAAAGATCACACGCACACTTTTTTAAAAATCAGTCTTTTAAAGACCGCAGAACAAAAAAACAAAAACTTCTTTGTAAAAACATTTGTACTAGTTGGGTTAACATTCGTAAAGTTGACGCACAAGTTCAGCCAGGAAGTCATGGCCCTGCTTTCCCACGCTATTAATCTCAACGCTGACATCATCACTCTCGTCCAATCCTCTTCTCCCATCAGCCTCTGCTTGGCGTGGTTCTGCTCTCTGTTTTTCTCCCTTTAAGACTCTTTTGTGGGACCCACCTCATCCAGAGCTCTATTCAAGCCACCGCCAGCATTTGGACTCCTGTTCTAAATCCCATCACATCCTGTCACCAATCCTGATCTGTCTGCATTTTGTTCTTTGGCACTGAAGTATGCTTATTTCAGTTTGTGCTTTTAATTTGAAAGGTCCACGTGTGTGCCATGTTTTTACTTCCAAACATACCTTAGAAACGTGCTGAAGACCCAGCCCTTCCAGGAAGTTGGACTGCTCTGCAGGCAGGGCTTCTTGGTCTGCGTCCTGCTGGTCGTTCTCAACCTCGTTCTCTGCAGAACCTTCTCCTTCCTCCTTCGCCTTCTCTGCGGTATCCTCCGCGCTGGTGGTGGCGCGTTTGTCGGGGTGAGAGTTGGTTTTATGGAGGTCCAGGGCTGAGCGAAGGGGGAACGCCTTGTCGCAGGACTCACAGACGAACCGGTGGAACTTACTGATGCATCGTCTGAGATTCGTCTCACACCAGACCTGGACGGGAAGAAAAACGGCGTTAAAACTCTGAATCCCGACATTTCGATCCAGGAAGCGATCCACGGGAACACATTGACGGATGAACACCTGTGCAATGTGAGGAAACTTCTTGCAGGAGAAGTCAATGAAGGCCAAGTCATTGAAGCCGGTGGGGATAGAGGGGTTGCTCTGGATGAAAGGGCGGCCGCTGGGGTCCTGGGGGAGGAGCTTATGAACCCCCGCATTGTGACGCAGCAAACCACGGTGGGTTCGGAAAGAAAGGCAGCAGAGATCACACCTGCAAACACAAACACAGAAGAAAATGCTGCCTGAATGTGAGGCAATAATTCAAGACAGACTTGAATCAGAAAAAACGTCAAATAATCCAAAATATTTGGTCACTGAAAAACAAGAAAGCTCCTCCCACACATGTTAGCAGGAATCTGGTTTTTCTCTGTGAACTTCAAACAATCATCAGATTGACTAACGACTGGAAATATCCTGTTAGTCATCCGCTCGGAGGGTTTAAATAGTGAGTTTGTTTGTTTTAAGAAGATGGAGAGGAGAAGTCCTCGATGTTTGCCCAGAAGAAGGAAAAAATGTTTTCATTGTCCTTCATTTTTGCATTTTGAAAAACCTCTGAACTCCCGCCACCAGGAGGCGACATCTCTCCTTTTTGTTTGTGGGGACCAGCAGGCTGACAAAGAGGAGGTGATGACATCATTTCGTGCCTTCCTGACTCTTGTTTTTCCAGTTTGAAGGCGCTCACTCACGAAGCTCGTGCTAAAGTTTGTGTGAAACTTTGAAGCCAGCAGAGAGGATGTGATCTTTGAGCTGATTCGTGCTCGTCCGTCACCTTTTCACGGAGGACTACAGACACAGCTTGATACGTGGAAATCACACCGCTGGTTATTCAGCAGGTTAAAGACACACACGTGCAGGAAGACAAGTGTGTGTGTGTGTGTGTGTGTGTGTGTGTGTCTGTGTGTGATAACCCGGTGTTGGTCCGGCTCTCGTTAAGCGCTGAGAGAACAGCTGCCCAGTGTCTGCCGCAGTCACACACTCTTATCACATCGTGTGTGTGTGTGTGTGTGTGTGTGTGTGTGTGTGTGTGTGTGTGTGTGTGTAATCCCCTCAGTTACGCTGTCAGAGGATGGTGGGGGTCTGCACCATATGTGGAGCAGCACTTGTTGAACTCCATCAGTCAGACCTGCACCTCCGCCCTCATCCATCCGAGCGTCTGTGTAACAATCAGCCCACTGGTGAAACATCGATCACTGTGCTGCTGACTGTCATCGTTTTAGTTTTAAGCAAAACAACTCCAGTGTTTCCTGACCCTTCAAAGTAATCACGTAAAAAGTCTTTAGAGGTCTTTATGTTTTTATTACATGAAAACATTGCAGTGCTGAGGTGACGGCGTTCAACAAGCACGAATCATGTTTACGAACTACAGACTGCGTCTCGCTTCGTGTTGTGACAAACCTCCTTTTTTAGAAACTTTAGATGGTTAGTCGTTTCTTCATCGATCGATCGAACAAAGAGACCAAAACCATGGCCTGAAACAGGAAGCTGGAGCAACACGGTGCCTCCTGTGTCTGCGCTTGTGCCTCTACAAGCTCACTTTCATCTGATTGGTCAGCTTGAGGAAGCCTGCTGAGGGGCAGCTGCCACTGCTCGCGTGCTGTGTGAGCATGCCTGAGACGAGGCTGAGAGCGGCCTGAGCGTTCGACCTGACAGCAGTGACTCCCAAATCGAGGGGTGCAGACCCCCAAGTGGGCGGCGGCACTACTGCAGCTACAAACTGATGTTAAACTAATACAGACAAACCGTGTTGTTACTCCTGAACATGATGCAGGAGGCCACGCCTTTGTCACAGACACAGTCTGTAATCACCGACCTGCAGCCGAGGCGGTGATGTGACGGCTGCTCGTCGTCTCGGAGGTTTCACATTCCCTCACGCACTTCAACACCTAAACACCACCTTTTTGTCTTCGTCTGGTTTTAATGTGACCGAACATCCACCCATCATCCTGGGTGAGGTGAATTACGCTCCATCCTCCTCCATCCCTGCAGGGTACTCGATCCTCTTACCGGCTGATTAGGGAGGATTTACAGCTAAATATTCTCCTTCCTCCATAACAAGCTCAGCGCTGCCCGCTCGCCTCCTCCTCTCCCTCATCACAAACATTCTGTGCTTCCTTTCTTGTTTCCTTACAGCTCTCCATCCTTCCTTTAACCTTTCTTTCTGTCTCATATCCATCCTCCTTTCCTTCTCTGCTCCTTTCTTTCCTTTCCTTCCTTTATTCTTCTTTTTCTTCTCTTCATGTCCTGCTTTTATATTTCTTTGTATCCTTCCTTCTCTTTTCCTTGTCTCCTTTCCTACCTATCTGTCTGTCCATCCTTACGTCCTGTTCTTTCTTCCTCTTTTGAACTTTATTAGTATTTTATAGTTTTCCCCATTTCCTACTTCAGTTCTGCCTTTTCCCATAGTTCCTCATCAGCTTTCCTTCCTTCCTTCACTGCGTCCTTCCCTGTCTTTTAGTGCCACTCTTGGATGTTTCTTCTTCTTTACTTTGCTTTTCATCCTTTTTTCATCTCTTTCTTGTCTCCTCGTGTCCTTCACCTTGCTTTATTTCTTTACATTGATTCCTAATTTTCTCTTTCTTCTTTTCCTCCATGTTAAACTTTGTCGCTGTTGTGTTGCCATAGTGACAGATGTTCCTGGTACATCCTCCTTTTTCACTTCTCTCTCTCTTTTCCCCAGTGTTTCTCTGCCTCCCTCGTCCCCTCTCCCAGCCGACCATCGTCCAGATTCATGAACAAACTCTTAATTTGAAAGGTCGGATAAGTACAGAGTGTCTGAGAGTAAAGTTAAAAAGTAACCAAGTAAATGTACTCGATGAAAGGAAATGAGGATAGGACAAAAGGGGAGGAATCAAGGAGAGAAGCCAGAAGGGCAAAACCATTTTAAAAGAGGAGACAAGAAAAGGAAGTAGGAAGAGAGGGGAAGGAGAGGAAACGAGCAGAGGAAAGGTGAAGAAGAAAGATGGAGGGGTTAAGGCGGTACCTGAGGGCGGTGTCAGGGTGGGTGTCCATGTGCGCATCCAGATCCAGTCTGGAGCTGCAGGTTTTGAAGCAAATGGGACAGGGCAGAAGCTCCTCCTCCGAGCCGCGGCCCGCCACTGCCTCGTCTGCCGTCGCGTCCTCCGCCACCTCGACACACAACAACTTGTTATCTCCCTTAACCGAACAAACCCCACCCCTTCCTGATGGCCGACACTCCCGTTGGTGTTTTTACCTTCTTGTGGGGCGGCTCCTCTCCGTTCTCCTCCTCGAGGCCCTGCCTCCTCTTCACGGATGGACGGCGGCGTTTGGTGGGAGAGGGGGGGCTGATGGGGAGCAGGCCGCTGGCTGGGTCCTTCTCGTGAATCTTCATGTGTCTGAAACAAGAAACGAAGGTAGGTGGCGTTTACCTGCATGCCATCAAAAGACCTGCGGAGTCATCGTTAATTTAACGAGGAACGCCGGGAATTCTGGGAAAGCCTGACGAGAGCTGATACCAGTCAGTGGTCTGGGAGTGTGTGGGGATACAGGAGGGGGCGGAGCTACAGCAGCCAGCGAGACAGTGCGTGAAAGTGTGCGTGCGTTTGTAAAGGTCATCAAGGTCACAAGATACAGCAGTGAAGAGGTAAGGAGGAGAGGAAAGGAAATGTGAGCAGGAAAGGAAGTAAGGACAGATGAGAGGAAATAAGGAAAAGGAAATAAAGCAGAAAAAAAAGGAAGAAACAGCAGAAAAAATCTTTAGGAAGGAAAGGAGACGAAAGGAGGTGACATCAGGAGGAGACGAGGAGGTGCTGTGAGGTAATGAGTGTTTAGGACACACAGGCAGGTGTGGGGCTGAGGAGCCCGCATCTATAAATAGGTGTCAGGCAGCGAGCTGGACGCCCATAAGAGGTCCTCACACTCAGTCAGCAGATCTGAGAGCAGCTGACAGGAAGCTGCTCATTAACCTATCAGAGGAGAGGAGAGAGGAGGCGGCCAACCAGAGAGCAAAGTCTGCTCAAACCGCACTGTGGCCCTGCAGCCGGCCAATCAGAGCGCAGGAAACCTGCCCAGTCAGCTGACACACAATCCTTATCACCCAGTGTGTGTGTGTGTGTGTGTGTGTGTGTGTGTGTGTGTGTGTGTGTGTGTGTGTGTGTGTGTGTGTGTGTTGCAAACAGCTGCTGAAGTCCACATATCAACACACACACCAGAAACAGAACAAGGAGAGAAGGAGAGGAAACAAGTAATGAAAGAAGCACCGGGGGAGGAGCAACGGGAGCAAACAAGGAAGGGAAGAAGAGGTGATAACAAGGAATCAAGGAGAAAAGCTAGGAAACAGAAAAGGAGATAAGGAAATGAAACAAGGAAAAAAAAGAGCAAAAACAAGAAAGAAAACAGAAACAGAGGAAACCTGAAAACGAGGAAGGAGGAAACAGGAAAGTAAATAGGAAGAGAGCAAACTCCTCCTCCTCAGGTCGTCTCCCTACAAACTGGAGTGAAGCAGCTTCAGAGACAAAATGGACTCTGTTTCCTCCTCTCTGCTCGTGTGAAGCAGGAAAATCTCTGAGAGGATGCTCCGCTCCTCCTCCTCCTCCTCCTCCGCTCAGTTTGCATTGTAAATCAGCGCCTCATCCGTCTCTCCGCGCTGCTCTTTGTGCTCGCTTTCCCGGGCTCGGAGACTCGACAAACCGGCCCGTCGAGTTTCCGTAAAGGTGGATTTTGTGAGTCATAGAAAACCCCGCGTGCCTGGAGGGAGCACGTGTTTTTGTCTTCTGTTAGACTTCAGGAAACATCGAGTGTGAGCGGTGATGGAGAAACTGGAGCGACAGCTGATTCCTCTCATCGCATTAGTTCAAAACAAAAACACTCAAACAAGAACAAAGTCTGCGCCCGTAAACACTCACACATGACTGCAGCTTTATGCTACAACAAAGCTCTTTCATCCAACTGCTGCCTGTCTGCAGACACGCGCTCCTCCGCCTCAGCTCAGGCGCTTAAAGACATTTCTGCTGCTTTAAAACTCAGAGCAGCTCAAAAACAACGCGAGCACAGGCAGAGCCAGCAAAACTGAAGCAGACATGATGACACAGGGAAAAACGGCTGCGACACCCAGCAGATCTGAGAGCTTCTGTCGGCCTACAGTCATTCCTTCCTGCCCACAGCTCCTCATACCATCGCTGAGAGCGAGGACGCAGAGACAGGCCGACATCTGTCAGGCTCAAAGCAACAGGCTGAACAACAATCCTCCAGCACGCACCGCAGAGCCTCGGCTAACGGCTCAGCGCAGAGCTCCAATTACTCTTCAAAGTCCAAACAACGCGGCTCACATGGAACAAAAGTTGATTCTTTTCAAAGTAAAGTCTGTAAAAACTTACAAAAACTTACTAGGCTGCTTTAAAGGCGCAGCTTTTCAAAATAAAACGCAGTAACAGTGTTCCCATGTAAAACATGTCTAGTTATTGTTATTACAAATTATTATTACAAATCAGCTAATACATGTTCAATGCAGCGTGCCATCCCTGACTTCTCTCTTTCTTGTAAAGTTTCAAAATAAAAGCCCAATCAGGTAAAAATAGCCTCAGCTAGAGGCTAGCTAAAAATAAATCAACAAATATAAGCCTGAAGAACAGGAAGGATGCTTTGGAAAATGTGCGAATGACGATTATTATTAAAAAATAAAAAAGTATCTGAAATACTCCATTTCAAAATAAAATGCACATCGACCTTATAAATATTAGCATCTGCACTTTTACACTTCCTCTTGTAACGTCTGGTTTGGTGTTTGTTCTGATGCAGACTCTGGCTAACGAACACACACACACACACACACACACACAGACCTACGCCCAGTCATTTATTTATCAGTGATGTCCAGCCTTCACCATCAGACCAAACAACCTAACTGTAGCCTGCGTGTGTGCGTGTGTGTGTGTGTGTGTGTTTATATTGGGGTTGGGTTGTTAAAAGTCATCTTCCAACTTCCTGTGTAACCCCCACCCCCTCTCCCCCACACACACACACACACACACACTAGGAGTTTGGTGGTGTTCTCCCATGACGGTTGGCTGGTGATCATGTTAAACTCCAACTTCCTCCCCCAGAGTTTGTATGGTGTGTGTGTGTGTGTGTGTGTTAAGCAGTGACACTGACATAGATTTTTTAAACTCTTAAAGTGTGGGCATATATGAGGTCGATGTAATCCAGATGTTTGCCTCTGCATGTTAACTCGAATGAGGTGCTCGTCTCCGATTGGCTGGCAGGTAGCAGGACGTGTGTGTGTGCGCTCTGATCACCTGTGCATGTTGCCGTTGGTGGTGAAGGTCTGGCCGCAGACGTTGCATTTGTAGGGCCGCTCGCCGCTGTGGACCAGCATGTGTCTGTCGAGCGACGAGGCCGAGCTCAGGCATTTCCCGCAGATGCTGCAGGAGTGATCCGTCGCTCCGGCGTCGGCGTTGTGCTGCGGGACGTAAGGCACGCTCAGAGTTACCTCATTTTTATGAGCGGTCACAGAGCAGACGTGTATAATGTTTGACAGTGTGGACGCGCCCCTTCAAAATAAGAGTCTCATCACACAATAGTGGTACCCCAGTAAAAAACTAAAGTCCTAAAGAATAAAATAATAATAAAACGCACATGTAGACACCGTGTGACCATTTATTTATATAGCAGCTGCTGTTTTGCGTCTGCTGAACTCACCTTCAAAATAAGAGCCTCCTGGCTGTATAGTAGCCTGATTTTCTAATGTCACTAGACATGTGTTGGATTTAAGTAGAAGTAAAATCCTGCAGTAACCTGGTAACAGACTGTTGGCAGGATATTGGCGAGGCCATCAAAGATCTTAAACATGCTATCCTTTCAAAATAAAATACACATCTAGGAATACACGGGAAGCAGACATACTTTATTCTGAAAAGTTATTATTTGGATTTTACTTATTTGGGCTTGGACACATCAGCCTGACTTTAAGGAAAAGAATGCTTTGTAATATGTTGAATTTTCAAGATAAAAGCCCCAAAAGTTACCTGTTTGAAAAGCATAATGCTATTGAGTAAAATAATGCTTTGAAATATGTTCATAACAGAGGCTGCCCTTTCAAAATAAAATTCTAATCTATACCCTGCTCATAAATCGAGCGGCAGCAGCTTTGACACACAGAAGGTTTCTCCTGAACATCTTCAGTTATTTCTTTAGCATCACGTCACAGCGGGGTGTGTTTACCTGTCTAATGTGCATGGTCAGCTGGTGCTGTGTTTGACAGTTCTTGTCACACAGTGGACAACAATAAGATGAGCTGTCGTCTTTGGTGTCCTGAAGGAAAGGAAAACAAAGATCAAAGGTCATCCAATCATGAAGCTACAAACTGTCACATGACCCGCGCAGCACTTAGACTCACACCTGACTGGTTTCTTCTTCTTCTGTTATATTTAAAACATGCTACCACAAAAACCAGGCTGAAATAACCAAATCACAGTGATCACCACAGTCAAAACATTACAGCGCGTGGGTCACATGACGGCGCCGGCTGGACCAGGCTTCACCCCGTGGAGCATGTTTGTGGCTTGACAGCTGTGTCCAGATGTGGGCTGAAGTGGCCCAAGTTTGACCCGATGACCTAATGTCAGCCGATGCCTCACATCCAGCTGCAACACCAACCGAGCGGCTGCAGAGCTGCACACACACAAATCTGTCTTTCTATCATCGTGGGGACCCGTGCTAATATAATGATTTAGGGGGACTCATGTTATCGGGATTCATTCACAGACAGACGGCTCTAAAACAAAAGGCCTTGATGACCTCTTTGAAGGTGCATCAAATTGTGAAGACCAGAGGCAGACGGCTAAATGTCCTCACAGTCAGGCCTCGTCTGCTCATCATTCTGGGAGGAAACGTTGAGAAAACAATCTCTACAAATTACTGCGCGCGCACACACACACACACACACCCTCCACTCAGAGGCAGCGCTTTCCTTTTCCTGCTGAACCACAGGAAGTTCTGACGCGGCGTGGAATGCCAGCGAGCGTGATGGGAGAGGAGAAACAAACCACAGTGACGAGGCAGAAAAACATGAAAAGGAGGGAAGAGGAGAAGCTGCACGTCCTGCTGTGGGCAGCAAAGGCGGAGGCCGGGCCAAAGCGGCGCGGTCGAGGTGTCGCGTACCTGGTTGCGTCGTGCGTTGCGACCGGGAGGGGCTCGCATGGCTGCCGTGAGGGACTTGCTCGGTGAAGGGCTTCAAACGGAGAAGAAGACAAAACATTTCACACATAAATAAAAAGTTTCAAGAGAAACAAAACAGACTCAACAGCTTCCTTTTGAAGAAGGTGTTTGGTTTGTTCCTGCTTTACAAAATGAGTCCCAGAGGAAAGAATTTGGTGAATTATGTGCAGAATCTGTTTAATAAGCAAGCGGCTTCGTTCTGTTTGGTTTCCATCCTGATGGGGTTTATTCCTCCAGAGGAGGTGGGGCTGTTGTCATGTTTCCTGCTGTGCTTCAGTGATTTTAATCCCGCCCGGAGCGTATGCGAGTAATTACACTTACAGCTGAAATGACCTCCTGTTGTTCTGTGAGCTGTCATTTAAATCCTGTTAATTTCTTTACATTTTGTCCCGTTGAAAGCAGCCGAGCTGTCTATCAGCACTTCCTGTTTGTGACGAATCTCTCAGGATTGCAGCGATGCTGAAGGAAACTTTAACAGCTGCGTTTGGCCAAATCTTATTCAATGCCGTTGACTTGTCCTGCAGACGTGTCTGGCAGCATTTCGTCCTCCACCCACAGATGTTAATCTGGAGATGTAGCTCTGTGGACACCGTTTGACTCACACGTGCAGAAATGAATTCAGGTTTGAAGCTAAACATCGACTTCAGCTCATCATCTAAACTTTTAACTTTTCAAAGTTTTTAATCAAGTCTGAAAACTGTCTGTAATCACCTGGGGGAGGGGCCGGCGGAGGAGGAGGCTGAAGGGGCTCCACTCCCACCGTCTCCGCCGTTAATGGTCCCTGTTGCTGACATCACTGCTGACATCATGGCATTAATGGAGGAGAGGTCTTCTCCTCCACCTCCCACGGTTCCTCCACCTTTGTCTCCGTTCTGTAGTTTCGCTCCTCCGCTCGCCACCTCCTTTGCTCCTTCCATCACTCCGTTGATCGCTCCTGAAGAGCAGCATCGCTGACTGTTATTACTCTGTTAGCTAAAACCATTAAATGTTCACCGGGGTTTGGCGCGCACCTTTGAGGGTTTTGTGCGTTTTCTCCTCCTCCTCCGTCAGCTCAGTGTTGGCTCCTCCCCCTTCCTGCCGCTCCTCTGTGGAGTTCTCCATGACTGCTGCAATACAAACACACACTATTAGAGAGTAACCATCCTGTAACCCGTCCCACCAAAGTCCATTTAAAGACGTGTGCGTTTAAAGCTGCGATGCATCAGCGAGCGCGTGCAGACCCGAGCGCCGCAGCACAGTAAACAAAGGCTCGGCTGATTGTTACAAACTCCTCTGTCAGTTGGGGACATGAGGATTTTGAGTGGTGTGTGAAGGCTGACTGAGATTAGAATAGCACGGGAGCTCAGCTCAGCTGGAGTTTCTGGTTTCACTGAAGAAAAGCTTTCACAAACCCTGCGAGTGCTGCACAAGTGCTGCACAAGTGCATGCACAGCAAACCTGAGAAAGATCTTTTAAAAAGAAGCAGTCTGGAGAAAGGATTCAGTTAAATGTACGGTTTTAAGCACTGCTGTGTTCCTGAGTTTCTGATTTACTTTGACACTTACAGGCTTCACAAAGAGAGACGGCAGAGGAAGACGCTCCATCTATGAGCAAACAAAAGCAGCTCTGGCCGAGCGCCCACTGGACCAGAGGGGGCCAAACGTGGCTTTGCAGCCCTCACACCTGTTTCTACCAGCCAGAGCGACATATGAGGGAGAGATGGAGGGACGGAGGAGGAGGAGGAGAGAAGGGGCACTTCTGCTTTTTGCAGAGAGGAGAAGACGAAAGCTAATTACAGTTTCCTGTCTGCCCTCAGAGGAAGAAGCGCTCCAGAGCCGGCCACTTCCTCCTGCAGCTCAGAAAGAGGCTGCGCGTGTGCGTGTGTGTGTGCGTGTGTGCGTGCGTGTGCGTGCGTGTTGGACATTCCTAGTTCAAAAAAGGAGGAAGTGAAAGAAGCAGCGACTCCTAAAAATGATGAAAAAGCCAATGGAGGCCCAGGCTGCAGTCAAACGCCTCCATCAGCCCGACACTAGTTGGCGCGTCGCAGAGTCGCGCCACTTCAGGGTTACCCTCCCGCGGTGGCCATGTTTGTGGCCAGCAGTTGAGTCACGCTGACATCACATCCTCGTCAGCGGCGCTCTTCCTGATTTTGGCACAGCGAGTTGCACCACAGCATTAAACCGTTATTGTAATGTACCTGCAGGGCAGCGCCGTTATTTCCACAAACATTCACAGGCTTTAAACGCAGCAGCTTCTCCACATTTTATCCTGTCCTCGTAAAAAACAGAGTGGGAACAAATGGAAAACAACTACTCTGGTATCTAACGACGACCTTAACAAGGAGTTTAAAAAACAACCATCTTTATGTAGTCGTTAACACAGATCTGACAACGTGAGCGCGATGACTTTACTGCACAGATTTCACGTCTCTGCAAATGAAAACAGCACATGAAGCAAAACCAAAGAAGAAGAAAAGGAGAAGAAAAGAGAAAGGACGAGTGGAACGTGGCGAGAGAGCGCTGACAGCTGGCAGCGAGCGCGCCGTGTTTCCACTGACCTCTGAGTGTATCACCGCTCCTGCATGACACGCTCTTACATGGCCACGGCAGGTGCACGCGCGCACACACACACGCAATCGGACGCTGTGATTGGCTGCCAGAGTGCTCGGCCAGCACTTTTTACAGCCCGCAGAAACGAACGGCAACAGATGGCTGTGAGAGGAGAGGCCAGAGGAAGCTGGGAAAAAAGGATGGAGAAAGATAACCCTCCCAAAATCAACCGTCCTAACCCGGCTGCTCAGAACGCTGCAAACCGAGAGACGGCGCCAACACGTGCAAGTGTCAATGCAACACGTGTCGCAAAGAAAAATAGTAAATAAAAAGGAGTCTGCGCCAAAGTTTTACAAACATCTACGACGACGTTTAAACCAGTTTAAAAGGAACGGTCCCTGAACGCAGCACGAAGTCTGAGCACTGTGTGTGTGTGTGTGTGTGTGTGTGTGTGTGTGTGTGTGTGTGTGAGAGAGAGATGGCTGATGTTACTACATCTGTTCCCAGCCATCATTCTCACACACACACACACACACACACACACACACAGCTCTGACATCCTGACATTCTTCCACATCCATGCAAAAGCAGAAAAAGGTCACCGTGCTGGAGCCACTGAGCATGAATGTATCTGTACGTGTGTGTGGGTGTGTACTCGTACATCTGTCATTGTAAGGACCATCACCCTCTTTTGACCTTAGGAGGACGCTGTGGCAGTGGCACACTTTCAACTCTTTTAACTTCAAAGGTGCAGTCACATGACACCTACGCAGTGCACCCCTGATAGGGTACAGCCCTTTCAGTTCATTTCTGTGCTTTTCAAATTTGTTGTGAAAGCAAGAATGTCATAAAGTTTTTACCAATGGAGTAATATTAATTTCTGTCCCTATTTTAGGTATTTAACCAGCAGAATTAGTTAAGTCTAACGTCAGTGATTTCACGTCATGAACCTCCTGCTGTGCACCAACTGTGTGAAGATGTAACCCAGTGACAGACGGTAATTAAAGAGAGAGGGTGGACACAGCACAGGATGGATGTGTGGGGTAGAGAGGTAAAGGATGTAAACGAGGATTAAGAGCATCCTCTCTGTCCTTGTTTCTTTATTCACTTTGAAAACTAGGAAGCAGAAACATGCAAGTTTTATAATTTTACTACAGATAAGTCTGCATGAACTTTATGTTTTAACCTTCTGATATAATCCAGTTTTTACCTTGTGTTAACAGCTAATGTTGGCTAGCATGCCTTAGAGCAGGGGTGGGCGATCTCAGTCCACGAGGGCCGGTGTCCTGCAGGTTTTAGATGTGTCCTCGAACCAACACAGCTGATTTAAATGGCTAAATTAGCTCCTCAACATGTCCTGAAGTTCTCCAGAGGCCTCGTAACGAACTCATCATGTGATTCCGGTGTGTTGACCCAGGTGAGATCTAAAACCTGCAGGACACCGGCCCTCGAGGACTGGGATTGCCCACCCCTGCCTTAGAGGCTCTGGCACTAAAGTTATCATCTAGCATGATAAGAGGCTACTTCACCAGCTTCTTTCTTTTATGATAAATACCTGTCACAAGTTTATGAAGTCTAAGTCATAGATAATCTCCCTCTCTCACACTAGCTATGTTTCATGGGATTAGCCTAGCAGCTGCAATTATTAATCTCAGACAGTAATCCCCACCAACATATGAATTCATTTACTTGTATTTTTTGTAGTATGTATATGCCTAACAGTACTAGTGAGTTAGTACTCTTCCTCCTTTTTCTAACCTTTTCCATTTGTATTTATACCACTGTGTTTTTGTATCTGTGAGTCGGTGTCAGCTAACAGTCTGTGTTTAGCAGGAGAGATGTGAGCAGAGGGATGGAGGGATGCATGGGCAGATAGAGAAGTGAGAGAGGGGGAGGACAGGAACCAGTCACCATATGTTGGCTATTTATTACACCTCCCTAAACTGTCACTCTCCCTCCATCTATACATCCATCACCCTCTCGGCCTCATTCAGAACAGCACTGCAACACTGTTTATCTAAACGGAAGCGACTTCGCTTATTTCTAGCAACACATTCTTATTCTGGAACTGCAGTGTTGTATATTTGCACGATTAACAGTTAAAAATAAATATCTTGTGCTGCGCCTTTTATAGCAAGCAAGATCCACAAAGGCTGAAAATGTTCGCTTGAATTAGCCCCAAGTGGACATTAGAGGAACTGCAGCCATTGGTGCATCTGCGTTTGCTTCATTTTCAGCGCACATTAGCACCGGATGCTCGGCAGCGTTAGCGCTGATTATCTAAGAATACCAACGCTGTGATGAAATACGGCGCTGGCTGCAGCGTGGAGCGGTCAGGGCTGCCTCTGTAATGCTGCAAATGTCCTTTTTTCTAAACTCACAACCTTATGATCTAATGCATAATCTACTGGGCAGGTTCCCGACAGGAAATCCTGGGATGATTTCCAACCTTGTGACAGTGATGGAGAGAAGTGCTATTCATGGGAATTCACCAAACTCGTAGGAGAAACTGAAAGAAAGTCAGAGCCTCTTTATCTCTTTCTGTTTCTGCGCTGGTTGACCACAACAGGAAGTTCACACTCACGGGAGTCACAAGAGAGCGTTTTGCTGCTTCCCCATGTGCGCTCGCAAAGAGAGAGATTGATGGGCATTCTCGCTCGCTCTTGATGACCCCCCTCCCCTCCCGAGCCTCCATCTAACACTCAGCTGCCATCACCCATCCTCCACCGCTCCGCCGATCCCGACGTTCCTGTTTCCTCGCTGCAGAACTCTGCCCAAACTTGTTAACGCACACTTGTGAAACTAAAAGCTGAATATCCCAAGGCAGAGATGACTTTCTCTGAGCTGCATGGACAAAAGCATGTCGTGCGTTGCCTTCTTTCTAAAAACATGACCGACTTTCAGTGCAGATGTAGACAGATGTTTATTTGATCTGAGCACAGCCACGCTTCATCAGATCTACACAACTTCAGCCCAAAAAACACTGATTTCAAAATATTGCTCAAGTGTTCACAGAATTTCCAGAAAATTGGCAAAAAAGTTCTAAATTGGACATCAGCGAGCGCCTCCATGCTGCTTACTGCTAATATCAACATTTAAAAGCATCAAAATAAACAGGCGCCAGTTTTTAATGTCAAGGCAGCAACTTTCCCACCTCAACGAAGCACAAAAGCCGTGTTTGTTGAAGAGTTGACTTGAACCCAAAAGCACAGAGGTCTTATTCTTTACACCCAGGCACCACATGCAGCCCCACTTTATGTGAGCGGCCCCTTTTGTAATCGCCACACAGCGAACGGTTGTATCACGGGAGGATTTCAAAGGAGTCATGGAAGCAGGGGCGTATATAAGAGTTTTTAGATGGGGTGGCACACGCCCCGATTTCTAAGGGGGGGGGGGGGACCCAGAGCTGAGTTTGAAAGCAAAGCAGAGTGACGTCTGGTGAAAATGATTTTAAACCTGCGCTGTAACAAAGTAGCTGCCACACTGAAACTTGACTGAACACTAATATTTACGTCTTTAAATCCGATTATCTTTTATCATTCTGATGAGTTTGTAGCTGTAACAAACACAGCAGCTTCCAGTTTTATAGTTGGACCTGCAGTGATGTCTCGAGAAGAAAAAGGTGACGTGGACCCCCTGACCCCCCCGTATATACGCCCATGCTTGCACTGACATGGCAGCGCAAATCTGGGGTGGCACCAGAGGTGGCCAATCAGATATCAGTAGAGGGGGTGCCATCCCAGGACACCATGTTTATATTTAAAAACATGTCAAACATCCCTAAACACTGACAGCATGTCCACAGCCTTTCAGAGACGTTCTCCATCAGTCTCCACCTCCTCCTCCGTCGGCCTTTTACAAACTGTTTCTAACTCCTCTTCCTCTGCTCATCTCCCCTCTCTGCCTGCTCGCTGCCCTCCAGCTCGGTTACACATTGACTGCTTCCTCTGTGTGTGTGTGTGTGTGTGTGTGTGTGTGTGTGTGTGTGTGTGTGTGTGTGGAGTTTAGACCCGGCGTGATAAAGTGTTGAGATAGCATCGACGGTGTGTCGGCTCCACTGTACAGCATACCGCAGCCGGCAGGCAGAGCGGGGGAGGGGAGCGTCTCAGCCAACCACCGAGCACGCTCACAGTGGAAAATGTCTGCAGCTCTCAGCCAATCAGGAAGCAGATTCCTCAACACATCCATCCTCCCGTGTGTGTGTGTGTGTGCGCTGCCCCATCTTTCCCCTCCTACCAAACACTTCACCCTCTGATGTTTCACTATAAAGATCTTTAACAAATTAAAAAAAAAAAAAAAATTTTTTTATTTGTTTCTAATGTGATATTTAATGTTTTACTTTGTGTCATTATTATCGTCACGCTTCAAAACCTTTGAAAGCTGTCAAAGATTTAATTTTAAAAAAGAATAACTGTAATATTATGGTAATTAAACTTTAAATGTTAGTTAAAAAAGATTATTTTCTTAAGTACTAATAATACTTTCATAGTTATTGGAAAATAAATGTTTGTGTATTAATACAACATCATTAATTAAATAAAAACACATTTTAGTAAGAACTTATTATCAGAACATAGAAACTGTTTCCATGTTCTGTTTTTATTCCCTTTTAGACTTGAAGTAAATTAATGTCCTTCATACATGTTTTAAAAGAACAAAACAACATAGATGTAACTGACATGCTTAATTATATATATTTATTTAATATAATAGTTTTTAAAGTACTCGAATCGCTTTCATTTCCATGTTTTTATTCTTTTCTGACTGATGCTTCAATTAAAACTTTCTCTGTGCCACTTCACAACAACAACAACAACAACAACCAGGTGATGACCCCGTACGAGCAGCACTGTGTGACAGTGGGGAGGAAAAAACCTCCAGCAGAACCAGGCTCAGGGAGGGCGGGGCTATCTGCCCAAACACCAATCACACTGACAGTATCTTATTATGTAATTTCAACTCAGTTTGTTTCCTTTGATGTTTATTTATTGAGTTTTATTTGTGGTTCTAATGTTTGTTTGTAAAGCCTGGTTATCATCACTGTCACAGACATTAAAGGAGCTTCAGGAGCTCGTAGGTTCATAATAAAGTGGTGAAACCAGGCTGGACACAGAGAGAAGACTGAAGAGGCGTTTATGAAAACGTCCAACCTTCCGTCTCCTCGGAAAGCCGGAAAACTCGCTGAAACATTTCCAGGAGCAAACACATCTGGAATCAGGTCTGAGTGCGAAAACGCAAAGCGCTGACAGGGACAGAGACGGCCAAACGCCATGCAAGCTGAAGCAGAAGCCACTGAAACAAAGATGGCGGACTGTGCCACGAGAAACAGGAAGAAACATTCATTCCCAGAGCTACCAAAGAGGCGGAGCCTGGAAGCGTTTACAGGTGAGCGTTTAACTTCAGGTGGATGAAAGATGGCGAAACAATGAGGAGGAGCAGGAGGAAGGAGGTGAAGGTGGCGGTGGGATGAAGATGAGAAAGGAGGGAGGAGCATATTTACCCGTCTTTTTCGTAAAGCAACGCTCGCTCGAATCTGTCTCGGGGAGGGAGGGGGCGGGGTTTGTTGTGTGTGTGTCTGCAACCACTGCTCACACTGCAGGGAGGAGAGCACAGAGAGACCATCAGTAACACAAACACACGTTTACACACAAATACAGAAACAACAACAGGCAGACAAACTTGTAAAAAACCAACACCAAGTTTGGATGCACCAGCGTGAACGTGTGGACTCGATGTGTTTCCACAATAACACAAATATTCCCCTTTTCACCAGTGCAGCTAAACTGCATTCACTTCTATTATCATTGGATCGTTTTCTGTTTAAAGCTGTAAAACTACGTCTGCAGCAGCTCACAAGCTGCAGTTTGTAGAAACGCTGGTTTTATTTGAAGTGTCCACCCTGAGGAAGGCCTTTATCCACACCCACAGTGGGCTGTGTCATTACTGTAATTAGTGTTTTCATTTATCAGGTTTTCACTGTTTAACGTTTTACCGTAAATACTGGAATACAGCAGAGTGCTCACTTAGCATGCTCACATTTTATTAGGCTTTTGTACTGAGCGTACACGGCTCCTGTTGCCGTGACGATAATCACAGATTTCACTACAATAGAAACAGAACTACATCTATTCCCTCGATCATACTGCTGCGGTTTACATCGTGGAATATACATTCTGGCCGAGCTCGAGAGCGCCCCCTGTGGAAGAAGAAACAGCCCCCTGATTTCACCCAAACAATTTAAACAGTGAAAATGTATCCGCCCACAGCGAGCGTTTCCACGGACACGCGCCATGTTTTACTGTTTCGAGACTGTAAACGCTCGCGTCCACATAAACAAAGTAAACGATGCAGAAACAACACACAGAGCTGCAGGGACGCAGAGGTGAGCGGGCTCAGAGTCTGAGTCACACTCGTCATTGCACCGCCTCTGACACACACACACACACGCACGCACATGCACGCACGCACACACATGCACGCACGCACACACATGCACGCACACACACACACACACACACACACACACACACACACACACCTTCAGGTCCAGCATTACAAATAAAAAGCAAGTACAGAGGTCAGTGTGCTGCATTATGTGCTGATACAATCACGGCTGCCAGATAACACAAAACACAAACTGAACTGTGGAGGCGCCATCAAGGCCCAGAGTGGCCCGGTGCATTATGGGTAACAGAAAGATACCTGCTATCTGCTGATATCTGCCCGCAGCAGTGACGTTTGTCAGGACATTTTACTTTTTATTTACAGCTTCAGAAATAAAAAAGTGCAGAAGAAGAAACCCAAAGGAAACAGAGGCTTAACTGAGCCGCCCAAAGACGCTAATCTGTCAGACAGGGCGAAGCGAGGCTACGGTAAGGGAGGGCGAGACAAAAAAAAGACAAAAGATATGCTGGAAAGGAGGAAAGATGGAGGGATAAGAGGGATGCAACAGGCTGCACAGCTCAGGGACGTATTTACGGATGGAGGGATGATGGAAGGGGGCAGGAGACAGAGAGAGAGAGATTAAGAGCTTAACAGGGTTGGTAAGACCAATTAGGAGGCAGCTGAGACTGGAGGTGAGGAGGATGAGGGAGGATAGAAAACGTCTGCACCCGCATCACCGACAGAGAGAAGTCTGCGTTTACAGGAAGACGAGGAAGGCGAGGATGCAGAGAGCTAAATACATGTAGAACTAAATATCAGTACAAGATGTCCAAAAATATTTGTTAATGTTAAAGCATCAGTGCTGTGAGCCAAGAATCACCTTGAAACCACGAAAAAATGAACAACAGAGATATTCTGAGTGTGGATTTATTCAGTTTTAGAAAAATAAGTCTGTAACAGATGACTTCCTGAGCCAGCAACGAGCCAAGAATGGTTTTGAAACCAAGGAAAGGTGAAAAATGTGATTATTCACAGGCTGTCCTGTGTGAAGGCTTTGAAAAATAAAGCCGAATTCACCTTTAGCACATCCTGCATCCTGCAAAAGTCATCTCACGTTAATCGGAGAGAGCTGCACGTGTAGGAAGTCCGACCCCGGGCCCATTTTTGTATGCATGTCTATTTTTTCTTCCACAACACAGAAGCAACAGACAGAAAGGATTAAAGAAAACGAGCATTTCTCTAGCTGCTCACTTTAAAATCAAGCCATCGTGAGCTTCACAAACAGGTTTTCTATCTGCTGCTGAGGGCCTGTCGTCAGTGTTAATGGGCTGAGTATTGTTGCAGATAAAGGAGGTGTAAGCTGATACAGGGAGGTGCCACGGCTCCCACCTAAACTAGGATTTATCACCGTGTTCCCCCACCACCACACAAAGCCCCCGCTAAGCCAGCAGCTAATGAGCTAGCCCCACTAACTCACTTTAGCTTTGTTCTGCTGCAGACACAGCCTGCTGCATTGTTTCTAGCTTTGCAGCACTAAACGGCTCCGCGCGGCTTAAAACTGGAAACCACAGCTGCCAGCACTGTTAATACCAGCAGGGTCAAAACTTTAGGTTAATAAATATAAAGCACATAACGACTATGAAACGATACACAGGCCCTGATGTGAGCGAGATGCTAGCATCAAGGCAGAAGCTAATCTTCTAAGACAACTCTTTCATACTTTGAAACTTGCCTTTGTATCCTTTTAAAACAAAACACAAGCTCCTAATGATTCATTAACACCCACATTAACTGTACATGCTAGCATCATGCTACATGCTAACAGCAGACAGTTTTCATCATTGAACTATAGAACTGTAATGTAGTGACGTGCACTGGAAGCTAAGTTAAAGAGATCTTAGATTATACATGATTTAACTTTAACCCATGTTAGCCAAAGTTTCTGTTTTTATCTTGTTAGCATCATAAGTAAGATTAATAAACTAAAGGTTAATGTGGTTTTATAGACAAACTCAAAGTGACATCTTTGTTTTAATGATTACTAATAATAACAATAATTTAAAAAATATCTTTGAAATAAAATACATGATATAAATAAACTACATGCTACTGTGCTAACATGTTAAAGTGCAACAGATGATGCAGTTATGTTAAACAAAGGTGATGTAACGAATTAACAACATTAATGATAGTATTTTTATAAAGCCAAACAGGCACAGGACTACAGAGTAGCATTAGCATCTCGTACTCAGTGTCAGAGATACTTCACATGAACCTCATGCTAGCATGTTTAAATTTGCTTTTTACCTTTACGTAAAAATTAGTCATTAGCGTAAAATGAAGTGACACGTAGCTTTTACATCACGCTAAAAGAGGAAATATGATCTTTTCGCAATATATAAATACCCCTTGGTAGTACCTAAAAAACGTACCCCTTATGAGGTCCTAGAGCCAAAAATCGACCACGCCATAAAAAGTGCTATAAAAAGATTATACATTAATATTTTATTCCACTTTAAATTAGCCAGTCTTTTAGACCTACTTCTCCTTGAAATATTCATGTCAAGTTTTAATTATATTTCGCGGATTTTAACCCTTTATATCCCGGTTTTGTAACATGATCGCACGGCCGTTTTTGGCGAAAAAAATGAAAAAATTAAATATTTTCCATAAAATACATTTGAAAGTTATATTTTATTGTACTTTTAATTAGGCCTTTGGATGGACCAAAGATTGGCACCAACAGTCATTTCGATCGCCTTTTATTTTTTTTGCAGGAGCGCATTTCATAAAATGCACACACTATCGGTCCCAATCGACCACGCCCAAAAAAGTGCTATAAAAAATGTATAAAATAATATTTTATTCCACTTTAAATTAGCCAATCTTTTAGACCTACTTCTCCTTGAAATATTCATGTCAAGTTTTAATTACATTTCGCGGATTTTAACCCTTTATATCCCGGTTTCGTCACATGAGCGCACTGCTTTTTTTGCCCCAAAAAACATAAAACTTGAATATTTTCCAAAAAAAACATTTGAGGTAATATTCAATTGTTATTATAATTAGGCCTTTAGATGGACTAAAGATTGGCACCAACAGTCATTTCGATCGCCTTTTTTTTTTTTTTTTTCAGGACCAGAAAATGGTCTCCAGGCGGCAAATGCTTCTCCTCTAGGCCGAAATAAGTGCATTCTTGCCGGGGTAAGTCGCGACGATTACCGGGGCACGATCACCGGGGACTCATTTTTGCAGCACACACATCCGATACCACGTGACAACAAATACGTCATTTCCTGTTGACTAAAGAAAAAAAAAAAAAGCACCCTCATACGTTCCTAGGGGCCGAAAATGGTCCCGCCCGATCAGCGGGCGAAGCCGCTGCTGCACACCAGAAATGAGGCTTCATTTCCCGCAGGTCTGTCCAAGAAGCCCGGTGGCCAAATAAAAAAATTACAATTCTAAGGTCCTGACTACAGAACAAAAACGAAACTTAAGCCATCGCCACTACGTTAATGGTAATAATTGTGCAGTGAAAAATAGCGTTTATAATGGGTTTCAATGGGGCGATTTATGGCTTTTGGTACTCATGTGGATGTCGGTTTTTAGCTTAGCCACCTTAAGCTAATCGAATAAACGGAGACGGCAATTCTAAAGAAAAAAAAAAAGAAAAAAAAAAAAAAGGGTTGGGAGGTTTGGCTATATTCTATTCAACACAGTGAAAATGGCCTAATATTAAAAAACGCTGTGGATGATAAATGGCCGTAGGTACTACCAAGGGATACAGTGCACCACAGTAGCATTTTTTATGTTAGCATTAACAGCTAGCATGTAAACTTCGGAGATTGCCATGTTGATGACGCTGATTCTTTTAATAAAGTCTAAATATAAATTGTGAAATTAGCTTCATTTTCAGGTTAGCATTAAGCCTTTGCACTGCTTGGATTTTGATTCGTCAACAGTCATCCATCCATCTTCCAGTTGTGTTTTATGTTTTAGCAGAACTTAACCAATCCAGGGTCTGCAAACAGCATCATGTGATTTTCCTAAAAGTAACAAACTGCCTCCAATTACTCAGCAAGTCTGCATTGAAAATAATCAAGTTAAAGCTGATCAATCAGGCCACGGCACCGGCGTGTTCTGGTTAGAGCGCGTCGCAGAGTAACTGGGTTGACTGGGAACAGAATGTGAGCCGTGACAAACGCACAAACACCCGAGGAGGAGCCTGGTGATGATGCTTTTAACTGTGTGCGAGCAGGCCAGCGGCAGAGCGGGGCCCTGTAATACACTCTGATGGTAAAAATAACTCGCCGAGCGGGACGAGGAATGCGTGCGCTGAAGAATGCCGCTCTGCTGACGGGTGACAGGCATGGACAAGTGCAGAGGGAGGCGAGAGAGGAGGGGAAACACCTGAGAGGCAGAAACCTGTACCAGTTCTCGAGAAAAGGAGGATTAGATAAGAGTGAGAGTGCAGTTAGACGAGAGTCACCGTCAGCCTTTGTGCACGTTTTGGAAAATTAAGCAGAATTTGCTGTTGGCACTTCCTGTTTCAACGAGCTAAAAACTGAATAAATGTGAAGCTAACGTAGAAACGTGACTATTGTCAGGCAGCTTCTGCTGAGACACGTCTCTGCTCCTGCGTCCCCGTAAACCTTTCTGACCTCATGTGTCTGTCCTCACATTTATCTCTTGGAGTTTGTTTTGTGTCATCTTTTGTTTTTAGCGGTTTATGTCTCAGTTGTGTCGTTTTCAGCCTTTAACGTATCCGTTCGGCATCCTGTGTCACGTCTTTGCTGTTATCGTTGAACGCCGGAGGTTCGCTCGTGTTTACTCTGCTGGAAACACGTTCGGTCTGCTGCTGTTTGCTTTGGGACGATGTCCTCGGGTGTCACTCGGGCCTCTGAACGAAGAAACGGGGCGTTTCGTTGAACTATTTCACAACCTGCGCTCGTGTGGCGGGGATGGAGCGGGTCGAGAGAGAGAGAGAGAGGATCCACAGGGTGTGGAGGAGAAAACAGGAAGTGAGAAAAGAAGAAGAAGAACCCGAGAAAGAAGCGAGCGCCTGAGACAGAGAATCCAGTCAGACCAGACGAGCCGCTGCTCATCCCGCACGGACGCTGTAAACTTTGCTGCGCCCTGATTGGCTGGTGGCCCGCCACCCTCCGCGTAACCTGACGACGGATAGGCTCCCGCTGCCACCTCAACCTCCACCCTCCTCTCTCCCTCCCTGCATCCTTATCTCCTCGGATGAGTCAGTGCACGCGGTTACTGGTTAACTCTGAGCTTCAACGCTCTGACTGAGAGCGTGATGGAAGCAGCGCTCCAACCGCAGCGCGCGCCGGCGTCTGCCCGTCATGACGCTGCAGTATTACTTCCTGTATCCGAGCGAGAGAAGGCATCAGCTGACTGCTGATGAGGAGTATGAGAGAACGCACGGAGCATCTTTCTCAGCCGGCTGCGATTGTGCGCGAGGAGACGGGCTGTAAATGCGCTGCCGCCCGGCCTCCCACACAAATACCAACACAATAAAACACGCCTCGTTTCAAACGCTCGTCTTTGGTGCTCTTCTTCTTTCCCTGTTTCACGGCTGATCGTTGTAGGTTTACGGCCCAGAAGTTTCTTCATTTACATCTTAGATTTGTGCTTTTTGGTTTGTAGTGTTTTGCATCGTATGGTTTTTGTTTTATTTCCAATCTTGTGTGATTTTGTTGCCCTCTCTTGTATTTTTAAACCCTTCTGCATGTTCATCGTCCCCGTTGTCACTTTAGCATTTTGCTTTCATTGTTTTTGTCACGTTTTTATGGGTTTGATCTCTTTTTCCATGTTTTGTTTCATTTATAATTTTAGAACTTGTTTGGTCCGATTGTAGTCATTTAGACTGATGATTAAACTACAAACACCAGACTGCCACTGATGCTTCATCCTGTCTAACCTGAACACAAAGACTGGACCCTCCAGGACTGTCCTCCATCTTTCTTCTGTAATTACAGACATGGTGTGTGTGTGTGTGTGGGGGGGTTGCGTGTTGAGCAGCTGTCTCACACACACACACACACACACACACACACACACACACTTAAACAGGTGTTGGAGACAGCCAGCGGCCTCTGCTGTGAGAGCTCCATTCATTCACACTAACAGATGCTAACCTGGTCGAGCTACGTGTGTTAGCAGATGCTAACCTGCCAGCTCTGTGCACTTTCAGCCAAACATTTGCGCCGTTAGTGTCTTCAGCGCGACGGCAGCGAGCAGATGTTAGCGTGTCATGCCGACACACAGCTCAGTGTCCAGTTTATTAGGCACAGCGGCGTCTGGTTCAGGTGGAGCTGTGATAGGATGCTTTGTTCAGGTGATTTGAAACATTTAGTTTTTGCATTTTTGTTGTTTTGTATGAAAACTTGTTACTTTTTTTTTAAATGTAATCATTTTTTTCCACCTAGTTTTGTGTCGTTTTGTTCATTTGTGGTGTCGATTTAAACATTTCTGGTGTTTTTGTTGCTTTGCCTCACTCGTTTGACAAAATTCTCCATCTTTTTTTTTGCTGCACCCTGGAGTCCCCTGGAGTCCCCTGGAGTCCCCTGGAGTCTCCTGGAGTCCCCTGGAGTCTCCTGGAGTCCCCTGGAGTCTCCTGGAGTCCCCTGGAGTCTCCTGGAGTCCCCTGGAGTCCCCTGGAGTCTCCTGGAGTCCCCTGGAGTCCGTCTGCTCCTTATTTTCCGTCTTTTTGCGTCTCCTGGTTGTTGCCGAGCGTCTTGGTCTCATTTACTTAACAGGCTGGAGAACACGAGTCCTTCAGCTGAACTTTGCTCCCGGCTCTCAGTCTTAATGTTCAGCCAAACTGATCTAACCCGTCCTGACACACATTAACGTGTCCTTCCTCACACCCTCTAAACTTTAACTGCACTTTATTCTCCCTCTGAGCCGCCGAGCGTCTCCTCTCAGTCTCTCCTTCTCCCGTCTTTCCATCACTTCAGTCCTCCTCAGTCTCTCCGTCCTCACAGAGACGACTCCTCCAACATCCAGCAGTTGTCTCTCTGCTCAACAAGCAACACATTCATTGCACACACACACACGCGCGCACACACAGCAGCTGGCGTGCACACACACACGCCGCCTGCTCACACAACTGGAAGTGTTACGTCTGCGTGTGAACAACACAAAAATGCACCCACACACACAGCCCACATATTTGCAGGCTGACAGACACTGGTGTGTGTTGGAGTGGGAGGAGGCGCACACGCACGCACACACACACACACACACACACACACACACACACACACACAGCTGGCCACATCCATAACACAGCAGAGGGTCGTGTGCTGCTCTCCCTGCAGAGACGAGCTGGTCTCCCGTTGGTTTACGGATGCCGGTCGAGATGTTCAGCTGATGACAGAAAAGTGAGCAGGTTTCAGCCCGAGCCCAACAAAATCACCGGCCCTCAAATCTTTCTCTAAGTGGACCGAATACTCTGATTACTCTGACTGTCCTGACCCGTTCCACACCTCTTTGTGGCCGGTTACTCTTTGTCGTGCCCGTCGTCCTTCTCGGAGCTCGCCGCCTCGGGCGCACGTGTATCGTTGCATTGTGATGTAAATCCTCTGCAGACGACTCGCCGTCCCAAAAACCAAACTGCTGTTCTGTGGCTGCTTCACGGTTCCATGTCAGAGCTCTCTGCAGTCTCACCGGGCGTTTGCTGCTTCGTGGCAGTTTTGGATCTCACGTCTTCATCTGAAGTTATTTCACATTTTAAAAGCAGTTTTTCTCCTCTTTGGTCTGTTTTCAGTCGTTTGACATTCTTTTTGTAATTTATGGCTCACTGATGATTCAGTTGGTTTGTTGGCCCCTTCGGGTCATTTCAGTTTTCTTTGCAACACTGTCTCAGTGTGTCCTGTGGTCTCTGAGAGCACGACTGTTGGTGCTGTCGTCCATCTAAACTGCTTGTTCTGTGTTCTGTCCTTTGCGGCCCTGACGGGACGCTACCTGAAGTCTGTTTATTCGTCCTAATTTAAATGTGTCCACACCCACTCAGGATAAAGGGGATAAAGGGGCCTGTTCGCTCCTGATAGGCCGTCCTGTCCTGGAAGGGGCCTGAAATGTGTTTACAGAGGCGAAGGTGGAGTGAAAGGCTCGCCGTCAGGCAGGAGTGGCGTCGTTCAAAGAAAGAAAAGAGAACAATGGGAGCAGACAGACGGGAAGGAAGACGCTCTGCTGCACGCAGACGAGCAGACAGACGGGTGAAAACGCCGTTTCTTTGTTTTCTGTGACTTTAACACGAGTAACAAAGGCGTTTGGGTCGTTGTCCCGGTCTACGATTCTGACCAGCTGTACACCTGGGATCTAAACGTTACCTGGAGTTTGCTTCCTGCAGGCCGACAGGGATGAGGAGGAGCCTCGGCGGCGCTCAGGTGTCTGCGGATGCTGGGAAGGATGTAAAACCTATCAGTGACCTGACAGAGGACTCCTGCAGGAGTCGCTCCTCCTCCTCCACATCTCCCTGTGTGCAAACCCTCACAGCTCTTTCATCACCTGAAATACAGGACGAGCCTCTGCTCAATAAGTTCAGAGCTCAAACTGGCTTTAGCTTGTTTGAGCATGCAGCGAGGCCTCAAGGCGACACACACACCAGCCTGCAGAGTGTGTGCGTGTGTTTTCACGTCAAATCATGCGAGCAACTGCAGCTTTTATTCTGCGTTACAAACAGAACGGACGAGTCGATCGAGCTCAAGGTTTTCACAATAAAACCTGTCGACAGATGAAACATTTCACACTCATCCTCACCTCCACTCTACAACTACTCACTGAACACGTTCAGCTTTTGCTCATTTGGAGAAGATTCATTTTATGTCTTTCTGCACGTTTAGGTTGTTCTTCTTGGTGAGGAAACTGGTGAGCATCCAGGCTCCAAGAAAGAGGAATGAAGCAGAAGGAAGAGACGAAGGCGGCGAAGCAAAGGAATGAGGAAGAGAAGCCGCAGGGGGAGGAGAAGAACGAGGAGGGGGGATAGGCCGAAAAATGTGAAGAGCTAAAGATGAAGAAACAGGATGAAGAAGGCAGCAGGAAGAAGACTGAAGATTTCAAAAATAAAAAAGAAGAACACAAAGAAGTCAGAGGTGAAGAATGAGAAGAAGGCAGCGACGGAGAGACGGATGCAAAAAGAAAAGAAGAAGAAAGTCGTTCATTAAACCAGGAGGAGAAAAAAGGAGGTTAGACAAGGAGACAAAGGAGAGACCTGAGGTGATGAGAGAGCAGGAAAAAGGAGACAGGAGAGGAAACAAGGATGCGAAACAGCCGAACGACAAAGAAGAAAAAACGTCATTGTGTGTGTGTGTGTGTGTGTGTGTGTGTGTGCGCGCGTGCGCAGGGCGTGGTGCTGATGAAGACCAGGTTTCAGCTGCATGAAAAGACTCAGAGGCCTTTTGTGTGTCTGCCTGAGGGGCAACACACACAAAGCTGTGTGTGTGTGACACCAGCACTTTCCCATGGGAGGGTTTATTGTTATTCTGCTCTGAAAGCTGAATGGAGTCGGGTGGGCACACCTACTGCCACAACCCCCAAGTCACACCTGAGAGCACACACACACACACACACACAGACCCTGTCCTCCAAATTACTTCATCAACACCAACGTGTGTGTGTGTGTGTGTGTGTGTGTGTGTGTGTGTGTGTGTGTGTGTGTCATCAGTAACTGTAAATATTGTCACTTCATAATAAAAGCACAGAAATAAGGAGAAGCAAGATGAAGAATAGCAGCGGAGGCAGGGCTCGCTAGCCCGACGTCTAGCTAGCGATATCTCCGGTCGATAGCCCAACGGGCGGGGCTGAGATAGATTTTGGTCGCCTGATCGGAGATATCGCTAGCCCTGGGACGCCGGGCTAGCGATTTTGCGAGCCCTGGGAGGAGGAGGAGTGATCTGGATGAAGTCTCTCCTCTATTTTAATGTGAAAACTGATGGAAACGATGACTCGATGATGAAAACTGCTCCTTGTTTTTCTAACAACAGGCAGAAACCTGAAAAACCGCCTGTGTCGACTCGGACATTTGACCTGAGACCCAGCTGGGACAGGCTCCGCCCCCTGTGGCTGTGGATGGATGATCTGTTTTTCAACATTCAGTTCATTTATTTTTTTTTTAGATGTGTAACTGCCCCAAAACTGGTAACCATGGAAACATAGCAAAACTCGCAGGCTCACTCATCACTCAGTCTGTCTTTTATGTACAGTCTGTAATGATGACATCATCAGGCTTCAGTAACAGTTAAATGAAATTAAATCAGGCGCTGGTTGAACCAAACTTTATCATCTGTGACGGTGGCGTTAAAGACGACGGCAGCAGAGCTCAGGGAAGGATGCAAGGAGAGGAAACTAGACAAAGTGGAGGAGGAGGCAAGGACCTCTCTAACCCTCCTCCTCGATCGCACGTGCAGGTAAACGTGGACGTCACCTGCTCGAGTCCAGAAAAGGAAAAAGTCTGGGGGCATGTCGGTGCTGCAGTTGCCATGGCAACGAGGCGTGTCCTGTGTTTGCAGAACAAACAGCGGTACCTGTTCACAGCAGGGCGGAGCCTGTGTGTGTGTGCGTGTGTGAGTCAGATTACAGCTAACAGTCAGATTACCGGGATTATGGAGGACGGCTGTGAAGGCTCCATTCACCGGAACAACAACAACAACGCGCGCACGCACACACACACACACACTGTGTAAACCGCTGCTTCACCTGACAACATCTGCAGGAGGGCCAAGCACAGGACAACTGACCTGAGGATGCAAGGGGACAGAAAAGGATCAAACTAAGGAAACAAGGAGAGAAAGGCAGAAAGGGGGAGGGGTCAAAAGTAGAAGAGGATGCAAGAAACAGGAAAGAAAAAGGAAAGAGGGTAGGAAATGAGGAAACAAAGGAACCAAGGAGAAGAAGCCAGAAACAAAGTAAGGAAACCAAGAGAGGAAACAAGGTGAGGGTGCATGAAAAAAGGAGACAAACACAGAGAGAACAACACAAGGAGACGTGGACAAGGATGCAAAGAGGCCAAAAAGACAGAACGAGAACAAGAACGAAAGATGGAAAAGAAAACGAGGAGACAAGACTGAGCCACAGAGGAAACACAGAAGGGCCCAAAAAGGAGGAAATGAAACTATGAGAAAAAAACTTGGAGGGCCAACAGAAAGGGGACAGAAACAAGGAGATAAGGAGGCAAACTAAGGAGAGAAAGGCCAATAAAAAGAAGAAGAATCAAGGAAATAACAAGGAGAGAAAAGGAGGAGACAAACAAGGAGGGAAGACGGGGATGCAACAAGGAAACGGGGTATGATAACTGTACTAGGCAGCAAGGACAGGAAATAAGGAGGAATAGGAGTAAAGAAAGAAGAGTGTAAACAAAGGATGGACGTCTTTCCTTAGCTCCTTACTTGAACACGAGCCACCACCCTGAACCCGACCTTCAGGACCTCACTCAGTCTAAATCTAACACCGGTCCCCACAGTGCCAGCTAAACGAGCATTTCTCTCTCTCTCTCTCACACACACACACACACACACACACACACACACACTCTTTCCTGAAGTGACCGGGGTAGTGATTGCGGTTAAAACTCAATCTACCTTTGTTGATTTAACCGCCACGGTTATTTGCATGCTCGCGCTCTTCCTCCTCCCCCTCCTCCCCAATCCTCAGCAGCAGCCAGCTGACAAAACTGTTTAGTCAGCAAGAAAAGGTGAGCGGGGGGGCGAGCGAGCAGCAGTCAGAGCACAGAGAGAGAGGGGGAAGACTCTGCAGGCTGCATCAGTTAACTCTTTCCTCCATGAGACGGCGAGCTCAGAGATCATCGCCGCTCGCACCAACAACAAGGTCAAACATTAAACTCGCTGCTCTGACTTTAACTTTCACAGCATCAACTCTGCCTCCACTGCCAGACTCTACTCAGAAAATGCTCATTTTTAGATACGTGGGACACTTAGAGAGCTTTAAAGCTGCAAATCGTCGCCACCACGACAGCCTCACAGCAACAAATAACAGCTTTGCTGAATGTTTACCACTGTAAGGACTTACAGCCACACAAAGTTAGAAAAACAAGGCTCACGTTTGACAGTATTAAGACACAAAGTTACCTCTCGCTAACACAAAAGTCTCCTACGAAAACGCTCGTTTTTTAACAGTTTAACGGTTTCCTGTCTTTAACTTTTACACCAACAGATGCTGAGATTCAAGCCCAGAGAAGTTTCCAGCACAAAACTCAGTTTAGAAAATGCTCGTTTCTAGGACTGCAGGTCACCTTTATCTTCACAACTTTACACCAACGAAGAAGTCACACGATTAAAGGAACCTTTTCTTCCTTCAATATAAACTTTATTCATGAAACTCTTGTTTTCGGGACTGAAACACGTCATCTTCAGCAACGAGACATTTTTACACCCAAAGAAATGTCAAACAATTTCCTCAAACTCTGACAGCAACAACAGACGCTTGCTTTCCACTACATCACATGACTTCCTCTATAGAAAATGACTTTGATTTTCAGCCTTTACACTCACCAGTTTCAGTTTCATGGTATTTGTGAAGGCTTTCCCTTTTTACTGTTCCCGTCTGTTACCTGACACTTAAATATAAGAGGTAAAACAGGACGGCCTCTGATACAAGACCGTCTGCTTTAAAGATGTCCAATGACTTTCTCTGAGTTTTATTTTGAAGAGGAGCGAGTCCTTCCTGTTTTCTCAGATTGTTTTATCGAGCTCATGTTTGTGAAGAAAAATGTGTTTGGATGCTCTGCTAAACGCGCTGCAGGGTGGAGCTGCCTCACAGTGAAGAGGAGCTGATGGATGGATAGATGGCTGGAGGAGGGGTGGAGGACAGACCTGTTGTGTGGGATGCCAGCAGTTCTGAGTGTGTGTGTGTGTGTGTGTGTGTGTGGGTGGGTGTGGTGAGAGCGTCTTGCTGATAAGCAGCTTGTGAAGCTAACTACCACTGCAGCGCGTGTGTGATGGCTGATACACACACACACACACACACACACACACACACACACACACACACACACACACACACACACACCTTCACCCTGTTCACAGCAAATAAAGCCGTATTTACTGCGAGTACAAAGTCCGAGCGCCTCGACTGTGAAAGAATGTCACGGCGGATGGAGGGAGGAGGGCGAGGAGGACGTTTAGAGGAGGGTGGGGGCCGAGCAGATGAAAGGCGCGAGGTGGAGGAGGAGGAGGAGGAGGATGCTTGGAGCAGCTTATCTGCACTTTTATGATTTTATGCCTCAAAGACTGACGGGCCACTCGCGGTTTGAAGCACCAAAGTTTCTGCGCGCACACGTGAAGCACACAGAGACGGGCGAGCGCTGTCTGAAGACACGCCGTCCTCACGTCCATGAACATAAACGTCCATGAAGCTGCTTAGTAAGGAAGAAAAGTGCCAATTATAACTGAAGAAGCGCAATAATTACAACATCCACGAGTCTAGCAGGAGCTGCTAACGGCTAATTCAGCTGTCTTTAATAGGGAACAGTTAGCTAAACAGCCTTTAAACTGGGTTATACATCCGAGTTTAACAAGCAGTTAGAACCATAAAATATCGATATTTAATTAAAAACTACAAAAAGCCCCAAATGTTCATATTTACAGAGCCAAACATGCAAAACTAGCCTGATACAAATAACAGTTTAAGGATGTCTTCAAACAGGAGCTGCTGAAGTGTAATCTGGATACTTTTAATGGCAAAAAACTGCCTGAATTAGCAGAACTACAGAGTGAATGCTCAGGACATCGACATGCCTCACACCACGCCAGGCTAACTGGGTTTTTAGCTGTTAGACGCTCGTGGCAAAAGCATTTATACAATCTCTACACATCTGTGACTTTTACACTAATTACCAGCTCAGATCAGGAGAGCATCTGATAATTATTGTCAATAATTAACTTGGTTCATAGAACAAACAATCCTAATTCCCTTTAATACCAACAACACCAGCAGAGAAGCTAACCTGCAACCTAAAAACAACGTTTTCTGAATGCAGTTTTGCATTAGAGCAAGATGACGCCAGTTAAAAGTTTTTAGATGCTAACCCACAGCAAACATCCCTCGAAGAGGAAGAGGAGAAAGACGAGAAGAGAAGGGGTTAACAGGAAGTGGAGCAGCCTCTCATCAGGAGAGCAGAGGAGGAGAGGGAGGAAGTGGAGAAACAATAGCTCCCCTCTTTCTGTGTGTGCGAGTCGGTGAAGCCTTTATTATCAGAGAGGCAGCGTTACGTAACGTCAGAGATGTTGTTCATCTTCTGCTGAGCTTCCAGGAAACTTTCACCAAAAACACACAGATGATAGTCGAGGAGGGAAAAGTCCTTCAGCACGAGCAGAGAGGATGCTGCTGCAGGGAAAACTGCTTCATGCTGCACAGTCCGACTCCTTTTATGACAACTATTCACACATCTGCTCGCAGAAAGGTCGGCTTAAAGAAAACGGCTTCACCGGGAGAGTTAAAAACCTGCACAGGTGACTAAAAACAACAGTTTGAGGGGGGTTAGGAACACCAAACAAGCAGAGTTACGCAAACGCACCTCTGCAACAGCTCATCAGGTCAAGAAACGCAGCGGCTGAAACAAACACCAGTTTCTGCTGATTCAACGTTTATATCCTCAGGCCTGCTCCTCTGCTGACGCCCGGCAGAAAGTCAGGCTCTCCTAAAAACGTGGAACTAAAGTTTACTACAACAAACTAACACGTTTCCACGTTTTCACTAGATGTGAAGTCTTAGATCAGGAGAGAAAGTCCAACACGACAATGATGCTTTCTGCTCCTTTGTTGGGTCCTGTTAAAACTTTCAAACATTCACAGATTTCTTTTACTACCTTTAACCTCTTTGTGTAGGAAATTAATCAATACTTGAAACTTTCCCTCTGACTTTTCACTCATTAAACAACACTGAGTAAACTCTCAGAGCAGGAACGTTGTGTACTTTGAAAACTTGATCACAAATGATGGTTTACTGTAAATGTCTCTAAATGAGCCAAACAGACTTTACTTAAACACTGATGTGAACAACAATCAGTCTTGTGAAGCATCTGACAGCAGAGCAGCTAAACACAGACCACTGTAATATTGACTCAGGCTAACTTTAGTGCGTTCACCGCTATATAAAGACGGTGGTCTGTGTGAGTGGGCCATGGTGAGCGGAGACACACCTTCAGAGGCTGTTTGAGGGTTCAGACGAGATGTCCTGACTTTATCTTACAATCAGATTCATGTTTAAAAACACATTAAAATAGGGGTCCTGGATTACAAAGGCATTAACTGCACGTCCCCACAAAGACAGGTGTACAAATATGTGTGTGTGTAGGGTAGCTGCAGCTCACCTAAATTTAAACCCAGTTTAGTGTGTCATTTGATGGCCTCCTCCCATCAGAGAGTGTGTGTGTGTGTGTGTGTGTGTGTGTGTGTGTGTGTGTGTGTGTGTGTGTGTGTGTCCTACTTTAGTGCTATTCATCCCACATCTCGAATGACACCCATCCTCTCCTCGTCTCAGTGTTCAGGCCTCACAGAGCAGCTCATCAGTTTGTCGTCCAATGACGGCGCTTCTTCATCAGCTATGATGATTTTTTACATGAAGTCTTGTTTTAGAGGCAGAAGGTTCCCTGCTGTGTAGTTTCCTTTGTCTCGGTAAAATGTGGCGAACTCCAAAGGAAGGACGTTCAACACACTTCCAACCGATATCAAACTGATCACAGACATTAGATCCTTTACACTGAAGGTTAAAGGGAAACCAAAGTTGTAGTCATTTTATCTGATGATTTTAATTTTGTCTATCAATTGTAATTGTATTTGATGTAATTTGGTTTCATGAAAAAGTTTTATTGTAATATGGATTTATTTAGATTGTGAGCCCAACAAGGGACAATTGTTGAAAATTAGCAGCAGCTCTAAACCTGTGCGGCACATCAGTCTCATGTCTTGCACTTGAACCTTTTAAATAAATAGATTCAAATAGATTCAAACTCAAGTCAGCGTTCTTTATGGTTTCTTCATGACATTCTGCATTATTGTGGAAAAACCAAACCGAGATGCGGGCGTATGAATGACTCCTCCTCTGGCAGGTTCACCTTAAACAAGGCTGTATGAAAGCAGCAGGTAAGCAGGTGTAACACATAAATGACACGAGGTGGATTTATTATTTATATGTGTCATAGTTAAGTGCAGGTAAAAAGTGGCCCGGGTGAACCACGACCTGACCTGGGTGGAAATCAGACAGTGGAGCCTTCAGACCCGAGCATGTGTCAGAGGCATGAAGCTCCCCGCCGACGGCTCAGGTCAAGCTAATGAAAGAGCTTTGCCTTTAAAGCAGCCAGCTTCAACAAAAGGCTGGCATATTGAACTGGTCCTGCGCCGCATTCCCAGGAATCAAACCTCCAAAAGCCAACGAGCGCAGGCCCGCCGGGGTGGGGGAGCGGTGTCAATTTAATCTGCTGGTATTAATGCATCAAAGATCTCCGTCACCTCCTTACGGAGTCTGGGTGACCCGCAGAGATCTACGTCACATTTTATGACGACGGCAAAACCAAACCACTCCAGACAACTAGAACTGCAACGTATATAAACACAAACACAGGAAGTGAGACGCCAGAGGAATAGAGCTGATGCAAAATCACCAATGAGACGGGAACGCCAAAGTACCGCCACGTTACAGGGACACCCAGATCTGACTTTTTGCATCATGTCCTACGTCGGCTGTGTTCTCGTGAAGGGTTTGGTTTGTGTTCTCGGGCGCTCAGACGGGTGTGTTTGTATTCACGTGAACATCATTAAAGTTTCTTCTGTGTAAATGTCACCATCAGCTGCCCACAGACCCTCGGGTGGACTCGGGCTGTTGGACTGCAGCTGCTGATGTCATCGTTCTCGTCCGGATTAAGAAAGGAAATCAAATAAAACGTGAGGCGGCTTCTCTCTGTGCTGTGAACAACAAACTGCTGAAAAGCAGGTTTTTGTTCCTTTTTCATTCGAAAGCAGAAAAGAAGAGAAGACATTAACACTTTTAAACAGCCTCGCCTCTTCCTCCACGTGTAGTCTTCACCGTCTGCTGCGGCTCGGTTTTATCAGCCAAGCTTACAACTTTGAACTCATAAAGACAGGAAGTGTGAACCTATCAAAATAAAAAGATTTTAACAGTGAAGCCGGTCACTTTAGAGGGCGTTTCAGGTTTGGGTGAAGGAGCAGGGGGAGGTGAGCCATTTGGTCCACCCAGAGGTGTAAGAGTCTGCCTCCCCCACCCTTCCCTCCCCTCCACACCTCTCTGTCTGCATACAAACAGTCACAAACCTCCCCCACTCTGATGTCACCCCGATGAAGACTCAGAGAGAGCCCACAGGAAGCTCAGAGTCGTCACTGCGACTGACCACACTTCCTGTTTAATGTGGACAAACTGAGCATCTTTGGAGGTGGGATCTAAAACTTTAGCACGATCAGCTTCACGCACAGAAACGAGTCCTTTCACTGTCATCTGCTGACAGACTTTCCACCAACTCCATGCAGAAACGTCCTGCTGCTGCAGGTTGTCACAGGCTCAACAAAGCGAAGCACCGACAGCTGAGTGTTTTCTGAGTCACATAAACTGGACTTCGTCTGGTCCTCAGAAGTTTTACTGGATGAATCTCTGACTAAACTGATTCAACGTCTTCATCAGTTTCAAATAACCAAGAAAAAGTCTGCAGATGCAGTTTTCCTGAGTATTCTCGGGACAAGTGATCGATCAGGTCATCAGCAGCTGATTGATAACTGAAGGCGTTTAAAGCTGCAGTTTCGAGGTGATGAAACCTTGAAGATATCCTCTACTTTTCCTGTACAGGGACTAACTGCGTCAGTCAGCTGATCAACCAATCAATCGATCGGAGCGGCTCGCTGACGAATCAAAGGGAACAAAGGAAACGAGCCGAGAAGCAAACGTTACCGGCTGATTGGTTCAAACGGCGATGATGTGACTAACTGATGACTCGCTGTTAAACTAATCAAAGAGACCGTAAAGGTGTAGAACAGGAGCAGATAGCAGGTCCAGTTTCAGAGTGAACTTTGACCCCAAACTCACTGCTCCTCCTCCTCCTCCTCCTCCTCCTGCTGCTGCAGGTCAGGAAACATAATCTTATCTAAAAAAGGCGAGTCCATAAATAGAGGCGGAGACACCGAGGAGAGGGAAAGAAAAGAGGTGTAGTAACATCCTCCCCCTCCTCCCCCCGCTGCGTGTGGAGGTGCTGCATTCACTCATCTAGCAGCTGCGCTCTGATTGGCTGAGACGCAGCATCAACAAGTTGGAAACATTGTGACAAATCCACGCAATTATCACGAGACAGAAACACAGGAAATCAATAGACTGTGTGTGTGTGTGTGTGTGTGTGTGTGTGTGTGGGGATAATGGCGTCTCAGAGGGAGGACGACAGCTATTAATTAGCTGCTTCACTTTTGTCCCTGTGAACACAAAAGTCCCTCTGAAACTCCCCATTAGCTCTCTCACACACACACACACACACACACACACACACACACACACACACACACACACACACACACACAGACACACACACACACAGACACACACACACACACACAGACAGACACACACAGACAGACAGACACACACACACACACACGCACACACGCACGCGCACACGCACACGCACACACACACACACACACGCACACACGACGGCAGCACAGAGGACGTTTGAAACCTTTTTCCATGTAAAACTTCATCACACATATTCTTGAAATAAATGCCAAACGTGTAATAAACACTGTGTCACTTTTATTTAATAGATTTCTAAAAATTAAATCTAAAAACATTTTTATTCACTAAAATAAATAAATAAACTGAATCACGTGTATTTTGTAGTGAACGACATTATTGTGTTTGAGTTCAATTTAACACAATCAGGATAAACACACAAACATTTATTATTCAAAATAAACAATTAAAGATTTGAGCTTTAATTATAAACTTTCTATAATTATAAAGTGAATAAAGAGGTTTGCTCACAGCCACACCGAGCTGTGACTGAGCTGTGACTGAGCTGCTGCAATAATAAATCCTGACGAGGGTTCAGAGATGCTGCTGCTCGTGTCATTTATCAGACAGAGCTTCCAGAGGAGGTGAAACTGCAGATCAGAGCACAGGGAGGTGATGAGGAGGAGATAAAGAGGAGTCACAGTCAGTTGGTTTCACTCCTCCTCCTTCATGCTGCATCATGTCTTTACATGAACACAGGCTGAGTGTGTGTGTGTAGCAATAACCACTCACAATGGAGCATACCGTCACACACCAACACAAGAAACTCTTTGTGTGTGTGTGTGTGTGTGTGCGCGTGTGTGTGCGTGCGTGCGTGCGTGTGCGCGTGCATGCGTGTGCGTGCGTGTGAGAGTGGGATACATCATCGACTACATCATCACTTGTCAGCATTTTAAACGTTTGCCACAGAAGAAGAAAAGGAGGATGAGGAGTGTGCAGTGAAGAGCCTCAGGGTGGATTTATTATTGCTGTGATACAGACGTGTGAGATTGTTGTGTAGATAATAAACACCAAGATTTGTGACTTTTTTACTGTTGTTGCGAGGACACAAAGAAGGAGCAGCCGCCGGGCTGCTGTGATGACCTCAGCCTGTTGGACGCTCTGCACCAATAACAGGATCCAACGTTACCAAACAAACATCTGCTCGCGCTGCCACATGAACCGTGTTAAAGCTGCACTCAGGCTGCAGACACTTTTTCCCCTCTTGGAGCTGATGATGTCACAGAGAGAGGATGTCCCTAATATGGTCGTCTCAGACACCCGAGTAAAAGCCAAAGAAACCGAGCTGTTAACCCAGGACAGAGTGACATCATCGGCCTCGTGAAGCCTGGGCGTCTGTTCAACATGGCCGCTGGTTTTCTGCCCCGCCTGGAGCACCAGACCGGCGACCCTTCAAGGTAACAGGCTGAGGCGGGACAGACCAGGCCATGACGTCAGGATGAGCGTGCGTAGGTATTTCTACAGGTGACACGGCGACCATCGTGAACAGCACGCAGTAACACGAACCAGCAGAAGATGCGCTTCTTTGATGTCCCCGCTCGCGCTCAGAGTTTGTAACGCGCTGAACTCTCAGCCACTCAGTCGAACATCAGCAGCACAACAACAGATGATGGATCCATCGGGCAGCTGCAGGAATCAGACCCACAGAGGAAAGTTTTCAGCACCGCAGCTCCCGCTTTCATGTTTGACTGACCCTCCCCGCCTCCCTCCCAGCGTTACATCTCCATCTGAAAAACACCGCCGCCTCTGCTGCTGCCGCTGCTCCGTGAAGCTGGGAGGTAACATTTCCCCCTCAGCAAGAAGAGCCAGTCCGTGAGAGAAACAGAGAGAGATCAGCGCCTGTCGCCGAGGCCCAGCTCGGCCTCAGTGTTGAATTTCGTAATGGAATGCTAACTGCTCATCCGGATCCTTCCTCCTCCTCACAGCAGAGGAGGAGAGGAGGACCAAACGCAGCGGGAATATTCGGCTCTTCGTTGCAGGAAACCTTCCACTCGTTACACATGATCTACCACGAAGCTGCCGTCAGCTCAGCACCGACGATCCACCATAAAAGATGTCCATAAACTAGGTCAAAGTCTGTTTGAACTCGTGCATCGATCACAGATCCAAACAGCCTCTGCTGACACCTACAAATGCATTATACACATGTGTGCAAGAAACCCAACAGATGCACTAAAGTGACCCCACAGGGGCAAAAGCTGCCATAAAACACAATAAATGTACAACACACACGTCTGAGTCGCACAAATATGATTCTTCCTGCAGCGCGGGGCTGACAGATGTTTCCATGAAAGAGTCAAAAGCAATTAAAACAAAAACTTTAAATGAAGCTACAGTGAGAAACTGCAGAAAATAATGCTCCAAATCTCCACTCTTCAGCAGATCGAACACAGTTTAAGAGCATTTCAGGAACATCACAGGGTTTAAAAACTCCACAAACACTCTGTGGAAGTGTGAGCATGTAGGGAACAAATGCATTTCTATAGATAAAACAAAGAGAAATTTAACTTTCTGCAAAAAATTTGAAAAAAAAAACAAACCGATTGTGGGTAAAAGTGTTACAAAATCACCATAATTTCCTTTTAGAGAGCTACCAGAGCACTAAAGATTGTAATTATAGAAGTAAAGTCACAATCATCTTGCCAAAACTCAGTAATAGTTACTGCTTGACAAATATGGAAACAGAGCATCGCTAACTGCCATTGAAAGAAGCCAAAGTCACTAATGAAACCCATAAATCCACTTTAAAGTGCGTCTGTGTAAGCGGAGCTGAGCTGCAGCAACAAACAGACGTTACAGGAGTGCGTTAGACAGCAAAATGTTTGAAGAAAAGTGACAAAATGAAGCAGTGATACCTGCGTGGAGATCGCTAACATTAGCCAAACAAGCTACCGGTCAATCCAGACCACATGAAGGGAGGGGGGACTAAAAGTTAGCTTGAAAGTCCTCCAGGAAGTGATAAGGTCACCAAAGACTCGCTGTTCCTCAACTTAAGATGGATTTGTTTAAAAAAAACTGCAGCTGAGAAAGACTATGGAAGAAAAAAAATAGCTAAACTTACAGAAAACCCCACAGGAGCACCCATAAACCCACTTTAAGTGAATCATGGCCTTAATTACCGATGATGGGATTATGTTAAAGCCAAAACATACTAACAAAAGTCAATAAATAGGTTCAAGTAAAGTGGGACACCACCCAAATTCCCCTGAGGATGCTGAACTAAAGGAGGACGTATTTCTTATTAATCACTCACAAGTTACGACACATTGCCAAAAAGTCTGTACTGTTTAAGTAATTAGAGTAAAAGCACGTTTTGTATTCTTACGAAACTTTGTAAAAAGCACTGAAAGTTAGCCATCTTAGCCACACTGTGCCGACAGCAGTCATAGGCTGAGCTAAACACTAGCAGATACACACAAACGCCAACAAAATGAGCTCAAATCAACTTTTTCTTCTATAACTTAACAATTTACACCCAACACTGAACCATAAAATGGGTCCATTTTGTTCAGTGTAATTGGAGAAAACGTTAAACAGAAGGAAAATTAAAAGGATTTATTCTCCAGAAACTAAAGTACCAAAAACAAGCCCACTCACATGAATATAAACCCACTTTAAAGCGACTTTATTCAACTTTTAATGAACTGTGGACACAAATAACTACTGTTGGACTGTGCTCCAAAACATACAAGCCAAAACTATTTAAAGGGAGTAAAAGTTACAGTTAACGCCATAAAGTCACCACAGAGTCGCTGTACTTAATGTAATTAGAGTAAAAGTCCATTTATTGTGTATAAAAGTGTGTTGTATCTGAGAGCCGCGATGGCCTCCGTGCTTTAAACAATGACAGACTGCTCTTACAGTGAGGTTAAAGTTCCTCAGCAGGGAGGTGCAGAGGTAGAGAGACACTGGGCCAACATGGAGAGAGAGAGAAAATCCCTAGCAACCATTATCTAACCAATCCAGCCTGAGACCGAGAAAAACGCCATCGGTCCATCTCCTCTCCCTCCTCGAACTCCGCGGCCATCAATCATTGACCCGGACACCGATAACAGCGCCTCTTTGACACAGTAAACCGCGTTATGGGAGTTATTTAACAGCCCGGCCAGCATCCTCCGTCGTGTACCAACGCGGAAAAAAGGAAAAAAAAACACGACGACGAGGCTAACGGCTAACAGCGCCGCGAAAAAGTTCTCCAAGTCGACGGTTTGGGGCTGGGGGCGGTTGATACCGGGGGGGGGGGGCGCCCGGTGGTTACCGTTTAAAATGGAAGTTAGAACCGAGGACGATGTCGAAAGACAGAAAAGACGGAGCTCGAGGACGGGGGAGGAGGAGGAGGAGAAGGTGGATGCAACAGGCGTCACGTCGATGCTGCTGCTGCGCGTAACCACAGACTGTGGAAAAGTGTCGGGAACGCGGCGAAAAGTCGCCCAACTACCGCAAAAACTGGCGCAGGCGGAGCGGGACGGCGGGTTCGGCCGCCTCGCCGCCGTGTTGGGCCGGTTCGTGAATGAACGGGGGTCCCTTTCTGCCTAAATATGTCTGGGCAAGGTCATCGCGCTGGCGTCGAGCTCGCTGCCATTAGCGGAAGTCGAGCCACCAAAATAAAAGCTATATTTTCTTTTATTGAGCCTACAGATTTAAACCCACATCCACACGTTTGCGGATGTGTGTACATTATACTAAATAAAGGAGGCTTTTGTGACTTCTTTCGCACATAAAAGAGTTAAATATAGAAGCAATGTGATGGGATTTTCACAATAAAATGAACAACTTTACCATTTAACCTGCTTTAGATGTATTTGCACCTATCAGACCTCCACAAGCACGTAAAGAGCACGTAGAGCCACACGGCACGGTGAGAAAACCATCATTTACAAAGAGAAGCATCAGCAAACTCAGTTAAAACTATTAGCCTCAAAGATGAAGTCTGAATCGCTTTCAGGCCAGAGCGCTTTCTAACACAAAACGCGAGGTAACCCCTACGGTTCTCCGTGTGCAACAGGTTGTTTTACTTTGAAGAAGTCTCTCTGAGGAAGTACTCCGTCGGTTGCCGTTCGCTTGAGCGCTTAGTTTTACACATGGCCACTAGCCCCGAGGCTTCGACCAAAGTGCATCCGAGATATGGATGCTCGACTCCGGCTGCGAGCTGCAGACTTTGACCTCCCCCCCACCTCCTAACACCCTCCCCGCGAGGCAAAAACCGCCGAATAACTGCCCTAAACGTGCACACGGGGCGATAAAGTTGCACCAAAAGTCGAAAAACAACAAGTTGCTGAATGAGGAAGAGACACACACACGGCTGAATTCCACCGCTTGGATGCGCATCAAACTAGGAAGCAGCCCAGAGAGGAGAGAAAAGTAGTAACGCCACCCTTACCGTCTCCACATCTCCGCTCAAACTTCACCCCTGGCAGCACAAACAGGCGCAAAGTTCTCCCCGAGAGGCGCAAACAGCGCGGGGAGCCTGCGCAGACACTCGCACAGCACCAAAACTCAGCGATGGAGACGAAAAGGACACTTACGCTTCACTTTGTTGGGGTTGGGCTGCTTGCGCCGAGACATCGTGGCGAGGATGATGGTGGTGGTGGTGATGGATGGGGGGGCTGATGATGATGATGGTAGATGAACGGCGGTGATCGGGGATGATGAAGGTGATGAAAAAAAAGAAAGGGTGCGAGAGGCAGCAAAGTTGCTCCGCAGAGGAGAGAACTCAAAATGGCGTATTCCGAATGGATGAGCAAACTTGGACAAACTTTACTCCGGCTTCTCCTCCTCCTCCTTTTCTCCCCTCCCCTCCCCTCCTCCACCTCCTCCTCCCGTGCTGCTGCTGCTTGTCTTCCTCTCTTCCCTCCCGAGGAGGAAAGAAAAAAGTCGACTGGTGTTGAGGAAAATGTCGCTCTGGAGATGTTTTATACTTTAAACTCCTTTAACTCCCAGCTCCCTCCTCCTCTTCCTCCCTCTCTCGGTAGCTCTCGCGCACACTCTCTCGCTAAACCTGATAAGTAAAGCTCATCACGTGTTGTCTCCAGTTTCCAAGGGGACGTGGCCACCAAGCATCTCAGTCAGTACGCACAGACACACGGACAGCCGTTACTGGATTACTTATTCCAGCCGTGATGGAGCAGGAAACGATCCCACCTGAGAGCTCCGAAACCAAAAATATAAACTTCAAAAGTCCGCAGAGGCCTCGCGGCGCGCAATTTAACTCGCGTGCGCCGCAGATTTCTGCTTTAATGCGCAAAAATATTCACTTTTAGGCAACTTTCGTTCCCAAAGTATTGACATTTTCACCCAGCGTGTCCTCTCACAGTCAGAAAGTCCCTGCGTTTCCTGCCTCGCTTCAGATTCTCTCAAAGAAACCCGCTTTCACGCCGCTCCTTTATCGTTTGCGCGGAGTTTCGGGGGCTAAAAAGATAAGAAACCGTCCACTTAAACCCACACACGCTACACGCGCAGCTGCTTCATCTATCGCGAGAGCTCTGCACGCGATTTCAAAGAGGGAGGATGCATAGGGTCAGCCAGAAGCTGGGGAGGTGGCTGTGGAAGACTGTGCTACCGTTTCCAGGGAGGTGTTGCTGAAGTAGTCACTTTGTTTTCGGGGATGAAGCGAAGAAAAGCGCGTGGGGGAGAAACTCAAAAGTTCACATAAAGACGTCAAAGTCGTACTAAATCACGTGCAGGTACCTCTGTGCTCCATCCAGGGCCATGCAGCAGCAGTCATGTGACCCGCGATAGTGGGTGATTAGCTCAAGCTCAAATAATCCCATGTTTTATTTTCACCATTGGGTAAAGTTTAACATGTACATGTTTTAGTTTGGACAAACCTGGACAGGATTATGTGAAATTACAAACTAAAACATTTTCACTTCACATTAAAGTTCATTTCAAAGAACTCCAATCTACTGAGTCGTACTGATTATGAGTTCAATGCTTCTTTTTTCTATTTTTTAAGGATTGTAAACTTAAATCTGATTTCTCTGTGGATGCTGTGTGTCAACTTTCCATGAAAATCTAAAGGATGTGACGTTTATGTGAGCTCCCAAGTGCCTCGAGACCCCACTACATCCTCACACACGAGTAACCTGGAGCGAAATAAGCATCAGGCAGCCCAAAACAGGAATAAACGCTGAGGGTACAGAGCTCAACAGGGAGGCTCTGGAAGTGAAATCCTTCAAAAAGTCCTGACATCCGAAGTGTAACCCTAAAATGAAGCCAACTAGCCACAAGGTGAATCATGAGCACAAAAAATTAGATTTGGATCAAAAAAGAGTAACAAAAAGAGGCAAAGTTACAAGTCTGTGTACATGAACTACTCCCCCCACAATGCAGTGCAACTCTCACGTTCACCTTGGCACTTTTAATCCTCTTCATTATTTGTTGTGTATGTTGTTTGTAGGCTAGTTACCAGTATTGGGCTGACATATTACTTTTTAAAAGTAGTGCATAATGTTACTTAATGACTTCCTGGAGAAAGTAACCCTTTCCACTACTCGTTACTTTGGTGTGACTCTGTAACATGGCCTGAAATGCATTGCTACAGCTACCTTATAAACCTGAGGCTCGCTCACACAGACCCCTGTCCTAATGAGGACACACATAAGACGTGTAACTGTCAACACAACACTCACAACATAAAGAAAAAAGATGTAAACCAGCCCAAAGATACTTTAAAGCCATCACCATGGTGATTTAAGAAAATGAGGAGACCTGAATGTAGTACAGTTACATGTTACATTACTGTTACTGAAAAAATGTCATGTAACTTCAGTAATGTGTCATATTAGCTGTGTCCCAAAACGTCGGCTGCATCCTTCGGAGGCCGCATTTGAAGGCTGATTACGTCACAGCCAGGCGACGAAGGCTGTCCCAATTCGTCGACTCCTTCAAATGCGTCCTTCATTTCCCCGAATTCAAAGGATGGGTCGGGTGTGTCCTTCGTGGCCCACCATATCCCAGAATTCATAGCGCGGCCCAGCCAATTCTGGTTTCCAACAATGGCGGCAGATGCTTATTTTTATTATTACTCTTATTAATCTTTCTGGGTCACAAAATAAACTTTTAACATATTTTCAGGCGAGAAAGTAGCTGTGTAAACTTCAAATATCTGCTCAGTTTATCAAGACATCACATATTTGCAAAAGTGCTTCGACGTTTTCGGAGACGTCTGTTACCCACCCGCTCAATAGCTAGCCGGGGGGTTCAATGGTCACTCGAGCCAGCGAGAGCAGCGGACTCCCGGCTTCATCGTTTTCAGACCCCCGCTGTCTTTTGTTACTCAGGTTAAACATGATATATAGGTCACTCGGATAACTTAAAATGTAATTGTTTGGCTTTTTTCGGTGTTTTATTTGTTCCAGAGTAAATCGATTTGGCTGAGATCAAAGTTATTAGATTAGATTAGATTAAATAAAACTTTATTAATCCATCGGGTGGGTTCCTCCGGGGCTTTCACACAGCTGAATAAACGTCAAATAGAAAACTGATTAAACAGAAGTGTGAGACGGTCAAGAGTTTACGGCAGGTCCTGTTATAATTTAGATAGCAAGGAGCAGACGGCTGAGTTTATTAAACTCTACTAAGACAGCGGTGACGCTAATCTGAAGGCTAGACCGTCACATTTCACAGCCGTTTACTTCCAGCTTTCTCGGTCTTCGAAGGACCCGGCCCACCTAGACCACGAAGTCCGGGTCCTCCGAAGGATGTGGCCTACGTTTGGGGACACAGCTAGTGATAGCACTGCTAGCTATCATTATAGCACGGTGCTTTATTCTTGGCTGTAATCATTGCCTGGGCTGCTTCTAAAGTTTCACGGTCACAAAGCAAACAGAAGTTCAGGGGTTTAAAAGTTTTCATGGCAAGAGTGATTTAGGATTATGGGTAGAGTACTTGTTTTTCACAGTAAAACATGTTTTGTTCAAATAAGCTCAATTTCACACAGATGTGAAGTTCAGAGTGTCGTAGCTCATCTTGAATCTACTTTGGATAGTTACAACTTCATGGCTCATAATCAAAATCCCTGTAGAGAATATCATAGTAGCACTTTTTAATCCTAGAAGCTTACTGTTTCGTGAGGACTCAAACTTAACTTAACTTAAGCTTGCTAGCTGCTACATGGGTTAGCAAGCTGTCCGGTGTAACAGATATGCTAACATTAGCCAGAATAAAGCTAGTTTTATACAAATGCTGAAAAAGGGCCAAAGTTTCTTATTACTGCTAGCTAACACTAGCTTGTCTGCTAACATGGACCAATAACAAGCTATGCAGAACAGCAAAACTATACACCTGAAACCAAATTCTTTAAATTTGTGTTTACTTTGACTATTACGATAGTTCTGTTATATGCGTTCTACCTTATGAGCTACATGCCATTCTACTTATTAAGGATTTTTGTAGTCTTTAGCTTTAAATCTAACCATGTAAACAAACTTATTTTTTGAAGATGGAATAAATAAAACTTATCTTATGGCAACATATCTTACCTTAATTAATCCAAACTACTGGGGCTGATGCGGCTAGTAGGTTAGCTTGAGATTTTCGAGCTAATGGAGATTTATGTAATATAACTTAACAAATGTAGCTAATGAACCATAGCTTCTTTGCTTCCTAATAAAAGTAATGCACATGAATGGAAATGTTATTTGCGGGTATCTGTGTCAGCGTAATATAAACATGCACTTTATGGCTAAAGCTAGCTAACAAAGCTAGCTAGCATTAGCTAATGACTCACAGTCCATTATTTTTCCAAATATGCTCATTCCGGCTCCAAGAAAACAATATACCAACTAGAGCCATTGTAAAATATAAAAATAGTTATAGTGTCACCCACTGACTTCATAAAGTCCCATTTTGAAGGCTTGAGCCATCTTGGTAGGAAAATTCCAGATGTGATGAGGAAGATTAGGTTAATGACTTATGATTGACAATTCATCAGCCAATGAGCTTGCAGTTTCGTGGAAAAAGACAATCATCCATTTGAAAACATGGTATGATTTAGATTTATGAAACAGGCTTAGTGATTTATTCAATATAACACAAAGTGAGTGGCTCAGCAAAAAAACAGTGTATTTCCATAAACTTGTAAAGGACTGGAAAGCTTCTTGAAACTACAGCTATGGCTATCTGGAGGCTCTCTGACAGAATGCGGGTTTTTAGGCACTTCCACATTGGTTATGTCCACGATTTACACCGTCTATGGCACCGTCACAAACTCTGAGGCTTCAAAACGTAGCCTCCAAAATCAGTGGTTGACATTACGTTCGATACATACAATGTGTGGAGCATCGCGCTTCATGCCAAGCTAAAGGTCATAAAACACGAGCGATCTCCGACACTCAGAGTCAAACCATCACAGAGCCTGAACTTTACGAGGCTGAAACTCTCCACTACAGAAACTTGCTCCGCATTTTCAAGGCGGCACTGACCCTTGTGCAAATCACTCCACTGTTAAGGACCTCAGAAAACAATGTACCTCCTCTGGGGTATGTTGGGTGGGGCTGATGGATTAAAGCAGTGGCCCTTAAACTGTTGTGACATGATGGCACTGGAGGTGGGGCAGCGGGACAATAAGTGTAATGAGTATCATTTTCTAAGGAAAGCAAACAAGAGTTTACCTGTGCTATGGGGCTAGCTCTTATTTTGCTAACATCCAGCTTGTCCCATTTTTTTATTTACAGTAATTAATAGAAGACCGAACACTAAGAATGGATCCAAGAACCTTCTTTTGTTTTAAAAGAAAACCCCATAAATGCTGCGTTAGAATAAAGGTCATCAGAGAAAAGTAGAAATTGAAAAGCTTTTTGATATTTCTGGTTTTGCTGGTAGGCTGGGCTCATTTAGTTTCCCTCTCAGGACATCAGGGGGCAGTTTTAGAGCCTCCTCTCAAACATCAACACCAACAGGTTTAAGTTGGACAGAATCTCCTGGACCTCAGCAGATGCTGATTCATCACCTGAACCAGATTCCCAGAGGAAACGAGCATGGCTTTTCCTTTCAGCAGGAGTTTTTCTCCTCACTGCACAGAGCTGCCCACCCTTCCCCCTTCTGGGCTCCAGGTCCACTCGCTCGTCCACAGGAGAGTGCACACAGGAAAAAGTCCTCGAACTTCTTTTTGAACTCACATTTTCACATGAATCACTTATTCCTGATAAAGTGATTCACCCAGAAACGAGAGTAGGGAAACACCCAAAGTCTTGTCTGTCATCATCATCGGTAGCAGGCTGAACTAGCCCGATACCGTCAGAGAGGCTCTTCTTGCTCGGCTGCAGGGGAGAAAAAGGAGGAGGGGTGTGATGGGAGGAGAGATGGCTGTGTGCTCCTCTCTCCTGCAGGGGATGATGGGAGGAGGAGGAGGAGGGGTCTGTCTGTATCTAGAGATGGAGGGCTGGCAGGAATGCAGCGAGAGAGCGAGCAAGAAGTCGAGCTGCTCGCACTAAATTTAACCATGAGGGTTTAAATTTAGTCCGAGTTCGGTCCGCTGCTGCTGCTGTTTTCTATTTATCACACAGATACAAAGAGAGAGCACAGCCTCATCTCTGCACACAATTATCAACAAGTGCTAGTTTGTTCAGAGGGAATGCGCAGGAAGTGCATCAGCTTTACTCGTGTGAAGAGGAAACACGAGGAAATCAACACGTTTTCATCCGTCACTGAGACAGAGGAATGGCAGCTGTATGGTTTTTAATGAAATCAGCTGTTTAGATCATCTTAAAGGTGGAAGAAATGTCTGACTGTAGGGAGACACACATCCACGTGTCTGCAAACTGCTCAGCGAGTGGTCGCCAAACTTGAAAAGCTTGGTTTTCTGCTGCAACCAAGACTTTCAAAGCAGACTGAGCTCTCTTACTGCAAGGGTCCTTCACACACTCACAGAATGGGGGCAACTCGGGATTCAGTATTTCGCCTAAGGATACGTCAGGGGATCGAACTACTGACCTTCCAGTTAGCAGGTGACCTGCTCTACCTCCTGAGCAGGAGCTGCCACCGGTACATGCACCACCGTCAGTGCCTCATGTAATCCTGCATGTGGTTCTGTTGTTATGTGACTGACGGTGCTCGAGTGCGATGTGTCTGATAGAGAAGCAGAAAGAGGTCAGTGCTGTGTTGACAGCTGAAACAAGCACAGGAGCAGCAGGAGCCTCTGCTTCATTTCATTAAGGGCTCACAGCACTCGCATCACTTCACAGGACACGTTCACTCACATTACTCCCTGAAGACAAATGACAAGTTTACCTTATCAGGACAGAGAGGAAGTCGAGTCCATGTGATGTGACTGTGTGTACAGCTGTATGCCCCCCCCCCACACACACACAGAGCCTTGAAAGCAGATAATGACATTACATCACTAATCCAATCACTGCTTTTCACCTCAACTGGGCACTTTTCAATTCAAATTAATCTGCTGACATACACAAACCCATTCCTCTCATGCACACACACACACACGCACACACACACACACACACACACATTGAACTATGCACAGATTTCCATAATAAACTTTATCATTTTGGTTTAAAATGAGCTTCCCACATGCCTTCAACTTTCTGAGTGTTTAGCCCTGGGCCTGATTATCAAAGAGAGAGAGATTGTTAGCAGGATAATAATTACACCTGGGGCCATTTTACCAGATTTACTGGCAGACAAACTGGTTTTTTCATAATTGTATTTTCACTTAGTTTAAAGTGTGATCGCAGGGTTATTTCTAAACACAGAAGTTTTTATTATCGGTAGATGAACAAAAACAGATTCAGCAGACTAAGCTAATGTAAGCAACAACTAGCTAGCTTAGTTAGCAGGGTGCGATCATTTGATAGTCGGGATGCAACTTTGTCAAGTGAAAAAACAGCTGGGTGAGCCTCAGAGTCACCTTGTTTTTATTTATCAGTCAGTCAATGTCTCCTTTCTACTGTTTTTAGTATTGTTGATTAAACGTTTGCTAGCTAACATGCTAAAGTCAAATACCAAGTGAGCATGCTAACTGATACAGCTGGGGCAGTTTATCTTGTAAAGGAAGTTAACATGGGCTAGCTGTTAAATGATTTTATTTAATTTTGTGTTTGAGAGTTGTATCTCTGCACATGTTAAAGATACAGCACATTAAGCTAGCCTGGTTAGATAGATGCAGCCATTATTCATGTGATAGTTACGAGATAGTTTAGTGGGTTTTTTTTTTTTAGCACAAGCAGATACTGAACCAGATGAAACTGGACCCACCCAAAGGAGCCACACTTTGATTACGCTAGCAAAAACAAAGCTTTTATTTAAAGCTAATTTGACTACATTTAACATTAATATCAGACATTTAACAAACTGTATTAACAGAAGAACCTGAACCGCCGACTGCCTCTGTTGTTATGCATTTAGTGCTGATTAACAGATGTTTGTAAGCTAACATGTTAAAGTGGGATACTGAACAGGGGAACCATTGCTTCCCTTCAGTGGAAGACCAACATTATCTTGTAGTTGTCATTTTAACTTTAAGCACACTGTCTATTGAATAAAAACGGTATGTGAAGAACCACCAGTGAAAACATTTTGGGCCAAAAATTGATTGTAAAGAGCTTTTGTTCCCCTGGAAGTTAAACTTTAACTGCGTAGCTGCTGATGAACCCGGTCAGGATCCTACGGTGCATCGGCTCGCTGTCTTCATCTCTGCTTTAATTTGCATCATGTTTGTCCAGATTTGCTGCCAACTTTGTAAAAATATCAAAGCTTCTGAATGAGTTAAATTTCCCCTCAGGTTTCATCAAATAAGAGAAACATTGAATCACTTTTGTTCTTTAACTGTTTTTTGTAGGATGAAAATAAAAGAAGAACAAAGTTGAACTCTGCTTCTGCATCCCGGCCTGAAATGCAGGGACGCAGACGAGGACTGTGATGTTATTTATTGGACTGTAACCATGGAGCTGTTGCCAAGGAACGAACCATCGCCAACAAAAGGCTGGATTCATCCATTCATCCAGCGGAGCGCGAGAGGAGGAGGAGGAGAGGCATCCCTGCTCGACCGAGCAGCCGGAGAGAGGAGATCTGAGCTGCACAGCCACTGCGAGCTGACACAGTTGTTGTTGATGAAACTTTACACACTCCTCTTCCTCCTCCTCCTCCTCCTCTTTCTTCATTGGAGCGTTGTCCGGACAGGCAGGCTGGCAGTCACATGAAGCCAACACCTGTTGGCAGTGTGGGGGGATGACAAGCACATGCTGCTCCGTCTCACACTGTTTCCCAACCGGCTGCGCAACAAACACATGTCGCACACGCTCACTTCGCAGCAGAGAAACGACTGCAGACGCAAAGAAACTCCAACAACATGAAGCTCAGACATGTGGTCTGCAGTCGGAGAGGGAGAGAGGGAGGAGGTGTGGAGGGGAGAAAGCAGGGAGCGAGGAGGGAGGAGGGGGTGAAAAACCGGTTTCCAATAGTGACGGATGATTTGTAGGTAACAGTTGTTTGCCTTGCAGCTCGAGGCCTGCCCTGCTCTGCCGCAGAGAGTCTACTGCGTGCATCTCCGGCAGACTGACAAACTCATTTCTCTTAAAAGCATCACATCACCTGTGAAAGCACAGCAGCCACCCACACAAACACAAAACACACCCAAATATACTTTATAAATATGGAAATACATATAAATATTCACCCATTGATTCTGCTTTTGTCCTGAGCTCTCATGTTACCTGAGTTTTCTGCAGGATGCCGGCACCAACAGTTTGTTTACATGTGAAACAAGCGGCTCAATGACCCAATCTACAGTCTGTGTCATGCAAATGTAGCTATTAGCACCTTAAAAGCTGCAAACCCAGGATTACAAGCTGCTGTTGCTCTATAACTCTTAACTCACCACTGTGGCCTGTTTGGGCCTCTGTGCAATCAGTCTATGTAAGCCTGAGAGGCTGATTTCACCATGATGATTATTTAATCCTGAAGTGATCACATTTGGATCTAAGCTAGCAACAGTATGTAAAACAAGGATGTGGCTACCAATGTTACCTCTAATGTTTCATGTGTCTGAGCGAACACACAAACTCCCTGAGCGAACCCTTGGACACTGTGAGCGACATTAGACGTGTGCACTGTGGTCACGCCAGCGTTGAATCATCCAAGTTACATGTTTATTAAAATAATCAAATTACAGCATTTACATTTCTGTTAGACTAAGTTTAATGAGCTGCTTTAGCCCACTTACAATGAAAATCTTTAAAAAAATCTTGTTCATGACCTGTGTAGTATGTTAACACTATTGGAAGTAAAAATAACTTGAACTCCAAAATCCGTTACTTAACAACTAAATGCCATGTTTTGATTGGTTGACATGGTACATTTTCGACCAATGGGAAAGGGTGGGGAGTGTTTTGGCTTCGTCTCTGCTCACAGGCTTTCGAGCGTTTTCCTTATAAAACACAGTTTTTACCGTTTCTTCCCGCAGTAAATATAAACAACGACAGTATTCAGGAAGAAAACCAAATATTGCAGATTTTTTTATCATAACTCTGGTTTTACGTGGCCGATCAACACAATTTAAAAACTGATATAAAGTCCACACTATTTCCATTAATTCTTCCGTCTGTCCTGCTCACATCTCCAATGGTTGTACACGTTGTCATTAACGTGGCTTCACTCCACATCGGCCACGCTGCTTTGCTCGCTAAAACAGCGGTGTCGGCACATATTTACTTTAATCTCAATTCAGGTTAGAATTTTTTTTGTGTGCGCAACGCAGATTTTCTCTGCGCAGAGACCATGCCAACAGTGCGCAATTGCGCAGCTTAGAGGGAACATTGGTGGCTACTGTTAGCTCAACAAATCCATTTTAAACTTCAAGTTTAGCAATTAGCCATCACTGTTTTGTACTTTACAGTTAGAGAAGCAAGAGCACCACAGCTAATGACAACTAGCTTGATTAGCAACATAGATAGGTGCTAAGAACTGCAGGGAAACAGATTAATTACACCAAAACTGGGATGGACAAAGCCAACCATCCCAGAGAATTACTTAGTGGACCAACACTGGAAGCACTTTTAATGTTAAACTTACTAGACCATGAAAGGAAAGTTAAAGTCTGTACTAACTGTTGCTGTGAATGGGAAAACTAGCTGTAAACACCAACTGACTGCTCAAACACCATTTTGTGTTAGCATTAGCCTGGCATTTTCAGCAATGTCAGCATGCACGTTTGAAACCTGGACAACACCTCATGCTAAGTTAGTTAGCATGAGGTGATAGTTTGCAGTGATAGATTAGAGATTAGATTAGATGAAACTTGGGTTCCTCTGGGAAATTCAGTTTAGCATGAGGTGATAGCTTGCAGTGATAGTTAGCATGAGGTGATTACTTAGTTAGCATAAATGACTATTAAAGGGTGTAAATATGATCATTTCTGCATTAAATGTAGACATTTAAACAGGAGAGTCTATACAGATTGATTCGCTTTTGAAGCCTTGCGTGGGCACAAGAGGGACTATAATACTTGGTTCTTCTGTATTAATAATACTTTCTTCAGTCTCCTTTAACCTCTCATTTTAGATAAAATCATTCATTGTACGACAGTGTAAAAACTTTACACTGGCCTGCACACTAGATTAGAGAGATTAGATAAAACTTTATTAATCCCTCGGGTGGGTTCCTCCGGGAAATTCGGTAAAAGAGAGAAGAACACTAGAGAGAAGCTAAAGGGTTAAATTTCAAAGTCAGTTTTGGCTTCAGGTTGGGAAATGTAACTGTGACAGTGTCAAGTCCTCTAAAGTATAGATGAACCAACGTGTGTGTTTGTGTGTCAGCCTGATCTGGACCAACCAGTTTTGTGATGCTGATACTTTAGATACAGTTACTATGACGACTGCTCACCTGTTGCTGTCAGAGTTGGGGGTAGGGTGTGTCACGACCTGTGTTTACATGACTTAAAAGTACAATGGCCTACATTCATCACTAGCACTGAAGCTAAAACAAACAAACAAACGTTTTCAGGAGTAATGTGTGATGTGTAAAGATTTTCAGGTCCTCCACAAACACCAGAACTCACTTGTGTTTATATCACTACATGAGATACAGCATATCGCATGTCGTCATGTTAGATTAAAAAACCATCTCAGATCAATAATCAGAGGACACACGCATTCATTTGTAGCTCTCTAAACTTAAATGATGTCTTGAACTTAACTAGTGATGAAAAGTCTTCTCTCACACACACACACACACACACACACATCATGGTTACACAATTCATTTATAGCTGATTTAAAACTGATAAAGATTTTCTGCAAACTTCTTATAGCCATGAACATGTCTTCATCTTCCATCCATCCATCCATCCGCTTATCCTTTTCAGGGTCGCGGGGGGCGCTGGAGCCTATCCCAGCTGTCATAGGGCGAGGGGCGGGGTACACCCTGGACAGGTCGCCAGTCTGTCGCAGGGCCAACACACAGGGACAGACAACCATTCGCACTCACATTCATTCACACCTAGTGGCAATTTGGATTATCCTATTAACCTATCCCCACAAGCTGCATGTCTTTGGATGGTGGGAGGAAGCCGGAGTACCCGGAGGGAACCCACGCAAACACGGGGAGAACATGCAAACTCCACACAGAAAGACCCCGGCCTGGTGGTGGAATTGAACTCAGGACCTTCTTGCTGTGCGGCAACAGTGCTAACCACCGTGCCACCGTCTTCATCTTGATTAGTGATTTCTGTTATGTGGCCGCAGAGTGAAACTCTATATACTCACCAACTAAAGTTGCCTTTAGCTAAAATTAGCCAAAGGTAAAGGTTCGTTTTATGAAGTGCACCAAGCAGAACGAAATTAAACGAGTAACAGATTCATGCAGCATAGCTAATTTACAGCTACCTGGTTAACTGTATTTTGGTTGCTACTTTAATTGCTATTCAAAATGCTAGTTGGCTAGCATAATTTCCTCACCAGCCGTGGTGATTTTAAGGACGCTAACTTTAATTTAATGTCCAAATATATTGATTTATCCATTAGTAAATAAGGTAATGATACAAAACTAATTGTATTGAAGTGTTTTCAGACACACTGCCACTAATCGCCAGATGTTAACGCATTCACAATTTTGGATACGTGAAAATCATGGTGTCAAAGTAGGATCACCTGATAACCTCCACACAGGCCTGAAGACTGGTGTGAAACAATCAGACTACTGCTGGTTGCACTGGGAAAAGAAGAGTATTCCTCGAGTGGCTGACAAAAACTTCCTTGTTTTTACTTTAGTAGCTAGCCTACTGCTGCAGTCCCTGCTTGAATGGAATTGCCAGACCTTTCTACAAACACTGTCCCGTCACCCTCTGACAGTAAGGGAAGTGAAAGTTATGCCTGAGGGCTGCATCCAAAATGATTCCAATTTTAATTTGAAGGCAAACCTCCTTTATTTTCCCTTTGTTTCACACGTTTTCCACTTCTAATACTGCTCAGCTAAAAGTTAGCGAGTATTTGCAGACAAACATGAAAAACTACAGGCAGCTTTGTTAATCTGGTACCAACCAAAGCTTTTCTGCATGCTTCAGGGACCACTGCCAACCATTTGGGACACAGTTCTTTTCTTTAGCAACTGATGGCTGTCTCAGAAGTTTGGAAAGAAACGTGTCTGGATTTCTTTACTTTTCTTGAAGACGTTTCGCCTCTCATCCAAGAAGCTTCTCTTTAGTTTTAAGAGCGATTGGTGGAGAGTCCCACACTTTTAAGCTCTACTGGGAGTGTCCCTACGAGGGTCGTGGACCCCGTATTGATCCTTTGCCTAATCACACCAGCGAAGGTGCCTATATCATCCCCAGCTAGCTGTAAGACCCACAGAGGTTAGGAAAGAAGGACATAACTGCTGCGACGATACCTGGTGGTTTATACCACAGGTAATCCTCTTTTTGACACGTGGCATACCCAAAATGTATAAACTAGATTTAAGTTTTTATTTAGTGTGACCCAAAATGAGTTAGTGAGTGCACACACTGAGCAGGAAACCGTTCACAGAGGTGAAGATGTAGGCTTCTTCCAGGTCAGAAGTGCTTCTATAACCACAGCTTTTGCCATCTGGTGGCAAATGCAGGTTTAAGCACTTCTGCACAGGACACAGGGATGATTTGCACTGTCAGTATTTTGCTGACACTTCACGTGAGCTTTGTTATCATCATGCTGATATGCAGCGTATACACTGCTCTCTGAGCTGTTACACACATGACATACAGAAAATACAGCAGAACATCACAGGGACAGTCTGTATGTCTTATCACTGATGAGGCTGATGTGAGCTGACACAGCAGCAGTGGACGTCTTCATTTGCAGCGGGTTTCTGGAAGTTCAGCAGAAGTTCTTTATAAACCCACGCAGATCAATAACACGCCATCGAACCACTTCTCATTTTGTCAGTATAACAAAGCTCAAAGCAGCTGCTAGAAAACGTCCTTATAACAACAACACGGATGCAAGGATGAAGAAATATTGTTTCCTTTTTTTCTTACAGAAAGAGGCCACTGAATGATACAGGTGAACGGCATGTGCTGGTTTGTGGACCAGGGGGCCAAACGAAGAGCCAACAGCTCCTTCTAGTGGTGTGTCTGCTGTACTACACACCTGTAGTTACATAACAAACAAGAGCAGCAGCTATAATGAGGCCAGTGTTTGTCCAAAGGGCAGATTTCCTGTCTGTGTTAAGTGTTTAATGTTTATCTGGAGACATGACCTGACAGATCTGATGGTTTCTCAGAGGCCACGCAGATCTTTATCTAACATCTTCTACCTAAAACTTGCTGCTTTTGCTAAGAATAAACAGCAGAGTCTGTAAAGAAACTGGATTATATTTTCACAGCACAGATAGGACAATGATTAAGTGTTTGCTGTGTGAGAGGACACACACGTGAGCGAAGTCATGAAACCAGAAAAAGCTGCTAAAGTTAAACGAGCGGTTCCTTTCCTGTGGTCTCATTTCAGTTTATTTCCAGTGAACAAAGATCTTAATGGACAACTTGAATGGGTTTGAATGTGCTTTTATTGTTAGTATTCAGCATCCGCATTGTTAAAAGGCATTCAAAGCACAAAGCAAAGAGTCAAATCACTGGTTTTCAATCAGGAGGGTAAAAAAACAGACGAGGTTACAGAGTTTCCCTGTGTCAGAGTGCAGGTTTGGGAGAAATTCATCACCTGAAAACGATCATTTTAGTGGTGACTGGGCACTGCAGTGAGTTTGGTTTTTCATTTGTGTCATTAATGATAAAGCTCAAAACCTTATTCTTCCTTTAAATATTATTGAAGCTTCAAACTTGTTTTGTTTGTTCAAAAAGTTCATAACAAGACAGAAAATCATTTGTGAACAATCGGCGACTAATTTTTCTGATGAAGTTTAAATGTCCACTGACAGAAAATGACACAAACTTCAAACACATTATGAAGGTAATGAAATGAGGTCCAAACATCTCGTTTAACCATGAAGCTCATATTGAACTCCATTTTGTAGGTTTTATGTAATAAATCTCTTTTAATGGATATTTTCTGAATCTAAAATATTTTTAGATATTTTACGTTTCATTGATTTGTAAAATCTGTTCTCAAATATGCCAAATGAAGTGCGACTGAAAACTCCGATTCTTATTTGTTATGTTATTTTCATAAAGTGTAGTTTATTCTAGCCATCCAGAGGAGGCGGAGTTATAGATGGTAAGAAATAAAGCTGCTTCAATATCAGAGAAGTGGAAAAACTCTGATCTTAAAAAGTTGCATAAACCTCTGTGAAATCTGTGGAATTAAAAAAAGTTACATTTGTACTTCAAAACTGATTTGTAAACGCGATCATTAAAGCGGTAACTTGTGCTCTTTCTTGGCTCCGCCCACTCATCCAGAAGTGGTGCTGATTGGTGGAAATGGTGATTACTTTGCAGGGTAAGGGATGTTGACCTCAACAAATCCAGACACCTGAGTAAAGACAAACAGATCAGCTCGTCATGAAAACAGTCGTTACAAACTTTCACACTTCCATGATATCAAACACCACGAGGCAGGATATCCAAAAAATAATGAAATAGACTCAATACTTGAAATGTGCAATTCACTTGTATTTTTATTTTTATTCCTATTTATTCTATTTATCCCCTTCGTATATTTTATTTATATTGTCTCTGTATTTATATGTGTGTGTGTGTGTGTGTGTATATATATATATATATAACATTCTGTAACTGTAACTTCGGTCGGTGCTGTGCTTTTTTGGAAACCGAATGTCCCAGAGGAACCCACCCGAGGGATTAATAAAGTTCTATCTTATCTTATCTTAAATATAATCAAAACCTAACAAAATGCTAAATAATATGAGTTCACTATGATTCTAACATCTAAGATTGAGTTTTTTGCATTGTTTTACTTTGAGCGGCTGTTTATAAGTTTGTAGTCTGTAGTTTTACTGTAGCTGTTTGAATCCTGCTTATAATTATAGTTTGTTGATAATATTTTAAATAAAAAACAAATAAACTGCGTTCAGATGCCTAATAAGATTAATTGCTAAATAAAAAATGAAAGAATTATGGTAAATAAAATCCCAGTGGCATGGTTTAACTAACATCTGTCGTCTCAAGTGCTTATCCGACCAATCAGCACGCAGTAGCAGAGTGCTTGTGTTTGATGGTCCAAATCAGTCTTTTATGTGTTGAACCAAAATAAAACACTGCGTCTCGGCGCCCTCTGGAGGCTCTGAGAGGATATTCTGAGGACACCAACCTGTAACCACACTTAACAATTTCAAGGAAGTAAGAGGGCGGGTGGAGGAAACTGGAGCCGTTCTGGTTTTAATGGCGAGAATCTACAGGTCAGGTTGTGCTGGTTACCTGACGGACTTCCTGGCAGTCCATCAACGCCGTGATCCGACGCAGTCCAGGCAGCCAAGGGATGAATGTCTCCTGCCAGGTGATGGTAGCCTGAGGAGGAATCTCTCTGAAAATCACACAGAGTAAAGTGTTCAACACACAGAACATCCCGCCGTCAGTGCACACAGCATCCGAGGCGTGTTTACCTGTAGTATTTAGACTTTGGACCTATGAGCCCAGCTCCCTCGAGGGATAGATTGACGCCACGCAGAGGAAAGCCGAAGTTGTTGGTGAACTCAACTTTGACACCCATCTCCTGGTTCAGCAGAGGCTCCCCGTTCAACTAGAGGAAGAGTCCAAAGTTACAGTCACTGTACAAAGTGTGTCCAGCACAGTCTGTCACAGAAAAACATACAAATATAAGCGGACCCCTTCTGCTAATTTCCAGATCCACATTCTCATTCCTGGACTCTACTAGAGCAGCTTTACATGCATCACAGTTCAAAATAATGCTTCTTTGTCTTATCACGGGCCTCGCTGCAGCCCTTCAGTACATCCTTTTAGCTCCTCCCCCTTTTAAAGCCAACTTTCTGGTCGCTTTGTTGGAGATATTTAACAGTTCTAAATAATTGACTGATGAAAGAAACCTCGCCATGTATTAGGCCTTTGTGAGCCTTACCGTCACTTTGAGGTCCGGGGTCTGCAGCTCCAGCACCTTTAAGTCAAGCACATGCAGGTTATCAGACTGTCCGCTCACAATGAAGCGCAGGCAGGTCTGAGAGCTCAGCTGGGTCTGGTACTCATAAGCTGGGATCTTAAACGGCACACTATAACCTGTAAAACAGAGAGAAATGCTAAAACCTTCATCACCAAATCTTCAGACTTTAAAACAACAAGATTCTGGTGGAGCTCACTCTGGTAGGGCAGCACAGTCACATCGAAGGTGATGTCTTTGAAGTGACTGGCCACAACTCCAGTGTAGAAGATGATGTCACAGTCCAGGTGAGCCGTCACGTTTCTGAGGACTTTACCCTGGTTCTTGAAGGTCGCTACCAGCTGCACATCCTGACCTATAACACACTGCAGATGAAGAGAGAGCCAAGTGAGCCACATGCGTTCTGGGTCTCCTCAGGACTTCTATGCTTTTAAATGCCTCGATTTTGGCTCAGGCTGAAAGGATTTATTTAAGACTAAACAAGACAAAGTAAAGCAGAATGTGGAGATCCTTCCTTGGTAGAAAGGCTCCTCGTTCACGTGGCATGCACTGTCATCGTACTTAAATGGTCTCCACAGTAAACAGATGTGTAACGGAGCAATTTTGGGATGTATCAGACGTGCTGCAACTGTGTGATGGGCCACCTTTCCAGCACCTTGCATGAATAATTAGAGGCTCTGAGGGCAAACAGGGTCCCACCCAATATTAGCGGGGTGTTCCTAATAAAGTGAACTGTGCTCTACAAGTGCACAATTTGAATGTGAAGGTAGCAGACAGGTGTGTTACCGGCTCCACGATGAGGGTGACAGACAGGTCATCCTCAGGCACATCACTGTGATCCCTCTCACAGCCGAACCCCTCCGCCCGGGCCATGGTCGCCTCATCTTCTGCACTTCCTGTAATAAAAAAGCACAAACATCAAAGCTGATTCAGTTTATTAATAAACTGAAAAGTTTATTTATAATTGTGTTTGCTTGTTGGGTTTGATGCCCTGTGATTGTTACCTTCAGGGTACTTGTAGGTGTTTGTGATGTTGTTCTGTTGTTGTGAGCCCACAGCTTTGGTTAAAATTTTCTCTCCAACGTACGTCTTGTCCACTCTGAAGGGAGTCAGATTCCCGTACTTATCTCTCTTCAGGAAGACCACGTCACTGTTCACCTGGAGGAAACGATTTCAAGATATTGTGAAACTCTGTGCTGATCAGATATTGTCCCATTGGTTTTTATGCTTCGCTAACCTCAGCGAACACAAAGCCGCAGTCAAACGGGTAACACACGTGACCCTCCTTAATGGCAATGACCGGTGCTGGACCACAGCGGAAAAAGCCTACGAACAAGCACAGACCTGTTAGCTCTCTGTTTAACTGTTGTTTCTTAATCTGTGCGCTCATCTGTTTGTCTCACCGTCACTGGTCTCCTGAGGCGTGGAGTCAACCACCTGCCATCCTTCCAGCCCGGGCGGCAAATCAGGACGCTTAATCATCACCTCGTTCCAGCAGTGGTAGTTCCTGCAGAGAGAGGCAGTGTAGCTAGTGCACTCCCAACGCTGGTCTCGAGTTCAAACACATGGGAAAAGGTGTCCAGCACTGAAGTCTTTCCCAAACCAAGCTCACAGGAACATTGTAATTATGATACAGTACCAGATGGAGTCCCTGGTGTTGCGTCTGTCTGGGGTGCCATCAGCATTGAAGATGAGTTCAGTCTTCAGGTTGCCCGTGTTGTCATGAGCTGAATTGTAGTTGGTGATGACCCTTGCTGGGATGCCAAGGCATCTGAGGACTGCAAGGATGTGAAATATATAAAAGCTACATTGTTTATTCAGGTTTTTGTTCCTGCAGAATTTCAATCAGTGCCTTGAATGAGCCACAGCCTAATTTGATCTGTGGTGCAGACTAATAAAATGGTTGCATAATCAATATCTTTGTACAGTAGATCAGTACAAGTAAACTCTAAAATGTAATGAGCCAAACACTTATGAAAAGAAATCATCATCAGCATGTGTAATTACACATGCATGACAGTTCACTTAGTTTGAGTCTTTTTATGAAGGTGTTATGTGGTCACTGTAGTCATGTTGGGTCTCTCTGAGAGTTTTTGTTGCTGTTGTCATTGTTTTAGATCTTTTTGATGGATGGCTAAACAGCAGGGATATTAAATGTGAATGTGAAAAAGTTGCAGACCGACCCCTCATATCAACAGATGTTTTTTTTCTTTTTCGTACCAATACTTTTGTAATTTTTTAATAAAGCCATACAGTTTAACCTTCATTCTATGAATATTTTCTGAGTTACACACAGGGGTTGGTTGAAATTCTTACTTTTGTCCAACATTTCTGATTCCTCACAACTTCAAGTACAGGAGAGATCCAGGTGAAATTTCGGGGAGGAATCATAGCAAGAGGAGGAGCCTTCTGTCAATATTTAGGTTTAAAGAAAACCTTCCAAATAACTTTTCTGAGATGGGCAAACAGCTGCCCATCTCATATGATGAAAACATTTAAAAGGTAGAGCGTGTAAAAATTTTCACTGCTGCATATCGGTACGCTGAGTTTGGTTTTCTTACTCCTCACAAAAGAAGTGTGTAATCCAAGCAACAGTTGCTGCTATAGGACAAACATGTTTTAGTCAGCCAGGAGCAACCAAAAACATCACAATTAGACTGTTCCCCAGAGTGTTTCTACTATTGTTTGAACTGGATCCGCCCTGGAGTTTTTCCCAATCTGTGGAAGGCTGTAGGTCCAGTATTAACCTCAGTCACTGAATCTCACTGACAGATGACAACAATAGTGAGGTGAGTTGTTGGTAAGCGCCACCATTTTTGGCTCTGTTAGCCTCTGTTAGCCTCTGTTAGCTCCTGTTAGTCAAACTTTAATTAAACTTCGTTTGAAGTGGATGCAAATTTGTTGGACTCCAATACTTAGTGAATAAACTCTCATAAAAACTGTTAATGTTATCAAACTGTTTATCGAAGGAAAGTGTGATTGTTAGGATGCTTGAGCCTAACGCTAGCTAGCATAATTTTAGCTTATAGCTAGCTGTAGTTGTTTAGCCGGCACTTGTCAGCTATCTGGAGACGGGAGGGTCACATGTTCAATTTTGTGATAATTGTGATAATATCAGGAATAAATGAGCATGTTTATGCATGTTTTTGTTTTTAGAGCCCTGACTTCAGTCGAAGAAATGAATGAAATTTCATTGCAATGTCGGTGGCGTTGTTCTCGTCATTTGCAATTTTGCTTCTTTGATAAATGGGACTCTCAGATGATGTGAACAACTTCACCTCTCCTCTGCCTTTGGCACACTATATATATGTAAAGTCAGAAGGGAGATGTTCTCCTCGGCTCCTCTATTTAAATATGATGGAGTAACTTGTTCCTATATATTTTTAAAATATTGCTTATCAGTTCATAAGAATGCATATTTAGCTTCCTCTAAGAATCATTTTCTTATTAAATTACATTAAAAAATTACTGAGTGTTCCTCTAATGTTTATTGTCTTTCTTTTAAAAATCGTTTTCTTGGAGCAATTGTAAAATTGATTTGCTTGCATTTTTTAATAGTATTTAAATGTGTTTTTCAGCCCTGAAATGTAACGTTTGAAAGCTCCTGAACCTATGAAGTTATGAAGCTTATAAAATTACTGGAAAAGTAAGTAAAAAGTACCCAATATGTTCCTAACCCTATGCAGTTTGAGGGCCTGTAAGTCTGAAAGTACTCACAGAATGAAGGTAACATTTTATGCTGAAGTTACTGCAGTTAAAAGTCAGCTGATTCTGAGGAGGTGAGGCGGGATGAAGTAAACAGAGCACATGCTTACAGGTGTTGAAGACTCCAGCGTACACCCAGCACTGAGCGAAACAGACCGGGACTCCGGTGTTGGCGTACTGCAGCAGGATTTTGGTGCTGCCAGTCCAAGACGTCGGGGGTTTGCCCATGGAATAGTCATTGCTCCAGTTCCCAACCATCACACCGTTATCATCCTGAGAGTTCATCTGCAGGAGCGGGCAGGTCAAAGGTCAGCAAAAAATAACTGACTTCTCTTTTTTAAGGAATTCAACCTCTCATCTCTGGTGTGGTACCCCACAAGGTCCTGCTGCTGCACCTTTCATTGAGCGGTTGTACCCTACAGCAGCCGGTCTTGTACAATCTATCACGTTCACCAGTGACTTCTTTAGGTTCAGTTCTGTTTATGTTGGGCCAAAACAAAAGGAACCGACCTGATTTGAAAGGTAACAATATGCTTGTTTAGCATGTGGTGAAAATCCCACCTGACCTGCCTAAACCCATTTGTTCTTCTTGACCTTGTGCAGTTTAAGAGCTTAATGTACTGGTATGAGACTGGAGCAGGGGACCCAGAGAAAACCCACCAGGCAAGGGGAAAACAAAACCCCGCTGAAACCCAGAACCTGCTTGCATCAAGGCAACGACAAAGTCTTAAAATCAAGACATTAGATTGAATATTTCACCCTATTTCTTTTAGTGTTTGGTCAAACATTGACTTATTTGTCCTGTAAGTGCACCTTAAATCTAGAAGATAGGGTGAAACTGCATTTTGATCTTTGAAAAAGTGCAAATAGCTAACTTGAGGTCGTTTTCCCATTGCTATGACTGTGGTGACACAGTTAATCAGTACTCAGGCTCTGTATTCTCACCATGGCAGATCCCACCCTGACCAGCTTGACAACGTTGCCCCGGTCGTAGATTGGCATCTGAGACGCATCCAGGACGAAGATACAGGCGTCCAAAATGCCGCGCTCAAACTGCAAAGAGTGCATTTTAATTAATTATAAGCTGATAAATTAATCAATAAATTACTTTATTGTTTTTATGTGATCAAGTATTTGTACTTACCTGCCCAAATGTCCATGGACGGTCTACCACAGAGCTAGATGAACCCTGGTAGATCATCCCTTCATCATTCAGGACGTACTCCTGTCTTTCTGCTTCATTAGGAAGAAACACGTGATCGTCTGCAAACAGAAACGCTTTGCTGTAAGAACTTTCATTTGGCTACAAAGGCATCGTGATATCCATTTGTAAATGTCAGTCAAACACAGAGACCTAGAGTTCATTATCATCTAGATCCACAGAAAAATACAACGGTGTGTCATCTACATAACTATGGTAACAAATGCTGAGCTGTCTTATAAGGTTTCTGAGCAGCGGCATGGATAAGAAGAAATGTACCAGATCAAGACGCCTGCTTTGTGGAACTCCACAGAAACCTCACTGATCCCCAATCTCCACAGATGATCAACAACCCACTGTTCCTGCTGGTGAATGTGGATTTTATGATCTGTCGTATTGAAGGCCTCATTCAGTCTCTAAAATGTTCTATAACCAGACTGTACTTACCACTGTTTCCATCTTTCTTTAAGAAACCACTACATTTGTACAAATATTACGGGAGGTTGGATATTTGTCTGTAATCAGTATATTTGTGGTTTAACTAAAGGGCATTTTAAAGCAGAGGGAGAGTTTGCTTTCTCAAGTAATGGATCAGTGATCATCGTGACAGGCTTGACGATAAATTATAAATGTAAACAAGGTCATCAGTGCGAACAGTGGGATCTGAGATATGTTTTTGCCTGATGAGGTGAATCAATTGGTTGAAAACGTTGACACATTTGTCAGAGGTATGATGGACGTCTGACAAACTCTGGAAGAGCTATGACAGATATTTCACACCTTTGATATTATTATAAAGGGTCACTTTTGTGTAACTATGAGATGTATGAAAAATTATGCAATGAAAAATGTATGTCATTTATCTTTGGCAGACTGAGGTGCAGATGAAGCTGCACTGATTCTGATCATGATTTTACTTTTACTCTACCAGCAGGGGGCAGTAAGCGCAGAGGAAATGGTACCTGGACACCAGGCGTTGAAGAGCAGGTACAGGTCAGTGGTGGGGTCCCTCTTTGAGCGCTGCATGCCCATGCCAGTGGAGATGGCCACGTACACCTGAAACTTCCCCACAATGGCGGCGGCATCTGGTGTGATGCCGAACATCACAGATGTACCCTGAGATTGCAGAATCCGGCCTGACCACGAACTGCTGCCACGGTTACCGAAGGTCACCATCACCAGGGAGCCCTTATTGGGCGAAGGATCGGAGCCTGATGGAAGAGTTATTTTTTAATTCTTTATTTATCCAGGTGAAAAAATCATTTCCAAAGAGAGGCGTGGCATCATTTCTCATTGTAATAAGAAAAATGCAATGGGATGTTTTTACGTTACAACGTTGGGGCGATCGTGGCTCAAGAGTTGGGAGTTCGTCTTGTAATCGGAAGGTTGCCGGTTCGAGTCCCGGCTCAGACAGTCTCGGTCGTTGTGTCCTTGGGCAAGACACTTCACCTACCGCCTACTGGTGTTGGCCAGAGGGGCCGATGGCGCGATATGGCAGCCTGGCTTCTGTCAGTCTGCCCCAGGGCAGCTGTGGCTACAACCGTAGCTGCCTCCACCAGTGTGTGAATGAATAGTGGCATTGTAAAGCGCTTTGAGGCGTCCCGAAAAGCGCTATATAAATGCAATCCATTATTAAAAACACATTTTTAGGAGTTGGTTATTTCTACCTTACATCAATAAAAATAAACACATAAAAATACATAAAATCCTGGTCAAACAGGTTACATTTTTATATTTTAAAGACTTCAGTTCGTGTATTTGAGGCCAGATGTGTGTGAACATCTGTCAGCTCTGCAGTTGTGTGTTTAACATGGAGTGTTTCCTAATGGCCGGGCCGTGGGGAGAGCTGTGTACTAATTAAGCAGCCAAACGAATGTGAAGCTGCTTAATGAACTGACGGCCGTCTGATTGCTCAGTGGGCGACTGTTAACGAGCGTCTCTTCATCAGCTAATTGCTTAATGAGGGAGCACCCCCCCCCCCCCCCCCGACACACACACACATGTGTCAGTTTAGAGGAAAATGTTAATTAGCAACACTCAGACCAGGCAGAGGAACAAAATGAGAAAAAATGACCTGAGATACTAAAAACTGTGTGTGAACAAAATCCCTCGATTGGACTGATCTGCAGGTGTCCGGGTTACAAGTTCCTGATCGCTGTTAATGCTCAGGTAGGTAGAGCAGGTGGGGAGGAAACCTTAAACAGTTCACTGTTCACCAAACTGGAAAAGGACGGATAAGCTGCCATCATACAGTTTAAGGCAAACTATAATCCCAACAATACCAAAACCAAAGCCACACTGGTCTTTGAGGATTCTCTGAAATATGGCAGGGGGGTCTCACAACAAGCATACGAATCATGCAAGCGTAAAAAGACACCAAATGTTTAAAAATTAAGGGAATTTTAAACTGCATCAGTAGCCTCTTGCAAACATTTGTTTCAATTTCGTTATTTTACTCTATGAAAAATACCAACGATAACAGAGTTTGATGTTAAATAGTATTTTTGCACCAACGAGGTGACTTCCAGTGAAAACATTGCATATCTCAGCGTGGTGTGCAGCGTGTCCTTAAAAACATCTGAGAGCACTGGACAGACGAAGTTTGAGGCCTTAAAAGCTCTACGGCACATGAAGAGTATCGAAGCCCAGAGTTCAAACTCACCAATCGTAAACTCGATGTGGAAGTCGTCCTCCGGAGCCAGCGGGCGGTTGAAGGTCACCTGCATGACGAACTCCTGACCACGGCGCACCACCAGGTTCTGCATGTAGTAGTCGGTGGTGTAGTGCTTCGGCTTGTTGACGTCCTGACACATGTTGATTTTCAGTGCCTCCAGCAACACTGAGGGGGCGGGGACAAAGCAGAGGACGCTGGTCATCGACTGGCAGCCATGACAGCTCCTCGCTTCAGAGTGTTGCAGAGTACTCAACAACAAGACAATGCAAGGCCCGCCACACGATAAAGGAGGTGCTAACATAAAACAACAGGGCTGGAAATGAGCAGGTGCGCTGTAAGACAGGTGACGCAAGCGGGTCTCACCTCCACCAGGTGCAAACGCTCTGGGCGTGACCTCAGATTCAGCAACGCCTTCAAAAGGTTCAAATTCTGGAACAACATCTGAATATGACAGGTTGGAGGTCGGCAGCTGGAGGAAAAAAAGTCAGGCAATCACTCGTTTTCGGTTAAATTCAAAATGAACTGTTAATTTTGTTGTGAGGCTACCGGCTTGGCGTAGCGCCCCTTCTGGGTTTCAGCGGTTGGACCAGTCATGGTTGTCAAAGGTCAAAGGTTACACTGGGGTGATTGGTCAAAGAAAAAGAGAGCAAAAGTGCAGGAAAGAAATAAACACGGAGTTTATAGCATCGTATTGTTTAATATATTCTTATGTATCTTTCTGTTACTTAAAATGAAAGACGACAATTATTTACAATGTAAATAGAAAAACTAATAATAACAATATAATGTAAGAATGATTTCCAATGTAAAATATGAATAATTATTATTTACACTGTAAGTAAATAAGTCAGTGCAGCGGGAGCAGGTACAACCTCTGCTCGAGCTTCACTCACCGCTCTGATGAAGAGGAGCTCGTCCTGCTGCGTCTCTGATCAGGTGCTGATCGAGTCGACTTCAGCATCACTTTATAGCCACACACACTTCCTCTTTTCACTCACACACACTGGGTTTCCCGTCACTTCTGAGGACTCGCACTGAACAGCTCATGACCCAGTAGGTGGCCTTGACCCACCCGATCATGTCGTAGCACCCACAGTGGGCGGAGGTCACGCTGACCTCTGGCTCCATTCAAAACTTCCATTAGAAATTCTCAGATTTTAGTTGCAGCACAAACTGAATTAACCATCTTAAACCCAACAGAAACAAAACTGCTAACGTGATTGAATCCTATGGTTAAAGTATATGAAATCAATAAAATTCTAGTTCAATTTTTTCTTTGTTTTCTGGTCGAGTCTTCACGGCGTTGCTTCACCTCGTTGAGGTTTGCAGCGTTCGTGCTGCTGCGCTCGGACCTTCGTGCTGCTGACTGGTCCCAGCTTCAGCTGTGGGACACAGACGAGCTGGTGTGCGCTCAGATCATCCTCCCTCCAGCGTGCTGAAGCTGTTTGAGGTGTTTGTGCCGCGTTTGGTCTCGTTTGAAGGACGTTGTTCTTATTTCGTTCAGATGCAGCTTTGCAAACCTAAGCCATGCTGCCATGTTCTTGTTAGAGAGAGGAAGCTTCTAATTGTGCTGTCATGAACTTTAACCTTTAACATGCTGACTGGGACCGTTTGGGTTGTTTGGGGCTTCTCTGAGCGTTCCACAGTCTGATGTTCGCTCCTGGGAGGACTGACGCCGTCTTTAATGTTTTCCAAATAAAAGATCTTTCTCAGGTTAGGATGACAGACCTGAAAGCTCCACACATACACACTGTGAAAACATCTGCTTTTACTGAGATGCTCACACTGATGATGATCAAGTGCATTCGAACACCAGCACTTGGGTGATACTTCATTCCTGTTGAAGCAGTAAGGATGGTTTTCACAGGCTGCAGTGTTTGTTAAATGATAAACACACGGTGCAATAATCTGAGGCTGTATTTATGTGAAAGTAAGATCTGCTGCAGTGACCATAGTACAGGTACAATGATGTCAGTACTTGGGTTCTGGAGGTTCTTCGGTCATCTGCACTTTCACGTCGGCCCCTGGGCTACAGTCTGGGCTAGCATGCTAAGGCAAAGCTAGCCCAGACTGAGCTTCAAACGCAGTGACGAGCAGCCTCCATTTCTGAAGTAGACTCGCTTTAAAGTCTCTTCGGGCAGGTTTTCATCTTTTCTCTGTGTAGTTGTACAAACACTAACACAAAGATCGCGTGTGCCTCAGGTTTATACTGTTAACTGTTAATTATGTGACAAACGTAATGTAGCGAGTTACTGTCTGCAGGGAGTGACCCTCAACATAATGTAATACACTGCACCATGAGGACAGAGGTTTATGTTCACATTGGTGACTTTTGTTGGTCGCTGTGTGGCTCAGACGTGAACTTTGAGTTTGTGTCTTTATTTCTTGCTGTTTTAAATGTTTGTTTTAAAAAATCCGCCTGTTTTAAAATTTGTTGTGTGTAATGTGCAACAGTCAGTGTGATGCTGCTGAACACTGCTGACCAGCCATCAGCTGGTTTCAGCACCTTAACCAACAAACCCTGCTCTGCACTCATGTTGCAGCCGTTCCCACCGTGCTGCAGACGTTTATGCTCTAATGTTAAAAACAGAAAGTCATGCAGCTTCCATAAATCTGTTTCCTCTGACTCTGATCAGGTCGCCCTGACATGACACGCTGCTCCTGATTGGTCTAATCAGCCACTTCCTGTTTGGTGCCTGACACTAGAATAAGCAGAAAAGCTCAGATATGATTAACTCTGAGTTTAAACCTCCTGTTTAAAATAAAATAAGCTCCCAAAAACATCATTTTTAAAACCTGTCAGGCAGATTCAGTCCGGATGTCTGCAGATGTTCATAAACACAGAAGCTCAGATTTTGTGGAGGCCGATGAAAATCAGGAAAATCTTTATGTTATGATACAGGATGAAACCTTACAGCAGGCCGCCGTCGAATGTGACCAAGCTTTTTGTTTATACAGCACCAAATAACAACAACATATTGTACAGTAGGTCGTACAATAACACACAGAGAAAAACCCAACAATCATATGACCCTCTGTGAGCACTTTGGCCACAGTGGGAAGGAAAAACTCCCTTTTAACAGGAAGAAACCTCCTGCAGAACCAGGACATGCTGTGGAAGATGTCACAGCATGTAGGTGGAGCAGCGTGGTGGCATCGTCCTCACTCGCTCCACCAGCTACACCCTGCTAGCACCGGCTCGGACCCTCTGCTCCTTCTCTGGTTTAGTTTGTTGTCTCTGAGATTCACAAAGTTGCTGAGCAGAGATTTTGTTTTGGTCCACACTGATGTGACAGCATCACTAAGTTCCTGCAGATTTGCTGGAAAATGGGACGATAACATGATCTTCAATAAGCTGGACATGATGTGCTGGTTATATGGACCAGAACGAATTTACTTTAAGACGTAAACGTGACACTGATCTGAGAAAAAAGCTTTCCAAACTAAGTCCAGTTGTGATATTTTAGGGTCGGCAGAACTTGTAATGTTGTAAATATTATGAGGTAATAGGTGCAGAAATGTTTGACACAAAGCTATGAAACAGGATGAAAAGAACAGAAATAAAGAAATATTCTTTGATGAAGAGACAAAAAAATCAAGAACATTAAAAACTGGACATCAAAGGATCAAATACACTGCAAACAAAAGTGCATTTTATTGTTGTCATGTAGCTTGTAGCTCACAAACTACGGCCACCAGATAAACCTGAAGTATTTTATTTATTACTTTACAGATATAATCGTTTTATGTGATGTGTAATCAGTCACCAGATGAAATGATGACACATGATTTTTGATTGGAGGCCCGTTTGTCTCCCAGAGGACAGTCACCGTCTCTCACCTCCATCTGAGTCATCACGACTAGCTCAGGGTTTTATTGTCTGTCAGCAGATCTGAAATCTGAGGGAAAAAAGAGACAAACAGAAGGACAAACAGGCAGAAAGCAGAACAAAGGCAGATAAAAACAAGGACAGAAGACGACAATGAACTGTCAAGAAGATAAATGCTGTTTAGAGGAGCTGTTTGAGGTCGACTGGTGTCTGAAAGAGAGGAAGAAGGAGGAAAAGAGGAAGTGAGAGCAGGAGGTCACACAGCTCCTCTGACATGTCGACTACATTATCAATAAAGTCAACAGATACAAGCTGAAACTCACCAGTCAGCAGATGTTCACCACAGAAACTTCCACAGATACCTAGCTTTAGTATATATATGTGTGTGTGTGTGTGTGTGTGTGTGTGTGTGTGTGTGTGTGTGTGTGTGTGTGTGTGTGTGTGTGTGAGAAAACAAACAGACAAAAGTAAAATTTAGAAAAGGTTGTAAAAGTTACAAGATTTGGCAAATGATTATTATACAGATTTGAATATTATAAAAAGGACCAGACAACCAATCAAACAAACACAAAACTAACTAATAAACTAACAAAGAACCAACCAATCAAGTTTTTGAGATTAACAATCAGATTTGTCGTTTTTAATATTCCATCCTTTTAATGGGTGACTTCAACATTTTAACTTTAGAGGAGTAAAAATCAGAAACAGGATCTCAGAATGACCGAGAAAACCGTTAACGAGCAGCAGGCCGTCAAGGGTCAAAGGTCACCTCACAGCTGTAAGCAAACATGATGCAGACAAAAGAAGAAGAACTCGCACCACTTAATAACAAACAGCGTGAAAAACTTAGAGCTGAACTCTTCAGGTGAACCTTTAATCAGTTTATGGCTGCTGACATCAGGCAGATCAGCAGGCAGAAAAAAAGGACAAAAAGGATAAAATTATTATTAAAATTATTACATAAAAATATTGAAACATTACAGGAAATAAGCTCTAAAAAATATGAGACAGTAAAATAAAAAATGCTGATTAATGAAAAGGTGACAGTAACTCTGGACGAGCGACGCAGTGACAAATATGTGGCCTGAAAGCCAAAAACAAAACTATGAAACAAAAGTAGGAACCATCACTGATCTGCTGCAGTCAGAGATGACTCGTCAGGTTTCTCACTTTGTGTCTCACTGTCTAAACAAGCTGCTCTTTACATGCAGACGTGATGAACGACGCAGGCCTCAGCGTCAGTAATAAATACATATTTTATAATAATTTCAAATAGAAGAAGTTATTTTAAATATTTATATTTAAAATAAATTAAAGTACAAACACTTCAATATTTAAAATATTGAAGTATTTGTACACATGTGGAATAAACTTGTTACATAAGAGTCCAGGAAAAGGAAATGAGAGGATTTAAAAAAAAGAAAGACTGTGCAGCAGGATAAAAACATGAAAAGTTAAAACGTGTCAAATAAAAACAGAAACGTGTGATATAAAGTAAGAAATGTGAAAGAAAAGGAAAAAACATCAAATATAAAAGCAGAAATACATGAAGAACATGTGAGTTGGTTACTTTGAACTGGGGAGCGGCTTCACTTACTTAAAGAGCACAAAGGTTGCTGGTTCAGTTCCAGCCAGAGACAAAACCTCCTCTGCGGGGTTACATCACGAAGCTGAATAAATATGCGAGCCCACCTGAAAGCATCGTTTTATTGGAACTCTGACTTGCAGTTATGTGTTTCTGCCAGCAGATGGCGCAGCTCACTGAGAAAACAAACGGAGGCAGAGGGGGTGATGACGATGATGCCACAGCCTTTTCTTACAGGGCCAGATTCACCTGCTGAGCACACGCAGACAGCAGAACACCTGAAACACATCTCATCATGCTTACCTGTGGAGGTGAGGCCCCTCCCCCTGCTGGTTCAGAGAGAAGAAGAAGAATCAACACTACGTGTTCGTTCTGGGAGGTATGATGCGGTTTCCTGTGGTCACCAGCAGGGGGCGCTGATGACTCTTACAGAGTCAGAAGTGGGGCAGGAGGTGAGGAAGCAGAGTCCAGCTCTGTGCCCGCTGCTGATTGGACGGCAGCATTTGAAGGTCAAAGTCAAAGTCAAGGAACAAGGTCAAACACACACACACGCACAAATTTGACATCCCTCAAAGGACATCACATTGATTTAAAAAATTGATGTGTGTGTGTGTGTGTGTGTGTGTGTGTGTCTGTGTGTGTGTGTGTGTGTGTGTGTGCTGCAGAGCCTCGGGGAAACATCTGTGTTAAAATGCAGCAACGAAGTTGGTTTCACATCCAGCTGACGTCAGCAGGAGGAGGAGATATGATCCCCACCATGTGTGTTTCATTCACACACACACACACACACACACACACAGTCAGCCAGGGGACGTCTACTGCTGGTATCCATCAGTTTCATTCCTGGACTCAGCTTTGCTTGATTCGCAGCTCAGAATAATCCTTCTTTATCTGGTCCAGCCTGTCAGTTCATCCTCTGCCTGAAACAGGCTGTTTACAGCTTCCTCGTAGACATAAGACAGCGATCATCAGTGTTTATGGAGGACCAGTGATCAGGTCTGTCATGAGCTGAAGACCCCAACGAGAAAGCTTTAAACAGAAAAACAATGATCGTAAAAATGACTCCGACTCTAAAGAGGAAAGAATAGCCACAAGTGACCAAATAAATCCAAAAGAAAAACAAGCAAAAACAACAAAGACCAACAAACAAGAGACTCACAGCTTAAACTGTCACAAAGAGACACAAACTGAGCAAGAAGAGGATAAAGAGACTGAAATAAGTGCAGGAAATGACCAACAAGAGACAGAAAGAGACACCAAGAACACAAAGAGGCACAAAATGACACAAAGAAACTTAATCCTACAAAAAAACAAGAACATGCCAAAAACACCCAAAAACAGCCAGAATGGTGGAAAACAGGCACAAAACAGCCAGAAATGCAGTAAAAAGATGCAAAAGAGCCAAAAGATCAGGAAGAGAAGCAAAACTGCTCAGTGTCATGTGGATGTGGGCGGAGCCAGTCGGCAGGTCGGTCACATGTGATGAGGGACCGAACGTGTTCACCTGAGCTTCCTGAGACCGCCCCCTGAGGGCTCCACGCTCAGGACGCCGGCCTCTGTTCGGGCCTTTTGGCGGCTGTTTCGTGATCGTTCGTCTTTTGATCCTCGATGATGCTTTTTGGCTCTTTTTGGTTATTTGTGTTTTTTTTGTGCAGTTTTATATTTGTTTGCTGTTTTCTGGCTGTTTTTGGTGCTTTTCCTGTGATTTTGTGGTCCTTTTATGGCCGTCAGTTTTTATTTTGTGGCTGTTTGTTTAATCATCGTTTGTGTCTTTGTGATGCTGGTTTCTGCGTGTGGTGATGTTCTGTTGTTCTATTTGTTGTTATTTTGTGTCTGTTGTTATTGTTTTGTGTCTTTGTGATCATTTCTCTGTTTTTGGTCGTTGTGTATTTTTTTTGGTCAGATATTACGTTTGTAAAGATGCCCCGCCCCCTCCGTAAATATGACCGGCCCACGCAACATCAGTGATCAACAGTAATGTTATGATGTTGAGTATGATGCTGTGTTATTCTCATCGTCTGCAACATCAAAGTGACGGCAGAATGAATGAATGTGTGATATCAGTGTGAACGACTTCAGCTCCTTTTGGCCTCTTTGACGCTCACACTTTGACCTGGAGTGTAAATTCTTATCTGAGGCCTTTAAATATATGTTTAATAATAATAAAATAATATAAATATAAAATAAAAGTTAATTAATAATTAATTAATAGTTAATAGAAGAATTCACATTATTTTCATAACAAATTAAATAATTCTCAGTGCAGTACCAGAAATGACCACCAGGAGGAAACTGAACAGAAACACACCTGTGAAGATTCGGCCTCAGGCGTTTGAGGGGAGGAGCTTAACTTCAAACACAAAAGGTCCAACTAAAGAAATAAAAATAAATCCAGTTTATTAATAAGAGAAGGGGGCGTGTCCAGCCAATCAGAGCGCATGTCCCATAATAACCCAAACACAGTAGGAGAACTATTTTCCTATAAAGGCCGGTGTAGGTATTTTATATTTTTATTTTTTAATATTATGATTTTTAAATGCAGCATTTTTGTGCTATAAACTGGACCTATTTCGATATTTAAATGTTTTAATGTGTTTATGTGAATTAATGCTGAAGCTTAAAGTCTGCTCAGGTTTAAACCCAGTGCGCATGACAGTGCAAGGCCTTTGGGAAGCTGTACAATTTATTTTTATTTTTATTCTGAAATATTAAAAATGGTTTATTTAGCTCTTGTTCATCTCGGTGGATAAAGAGCCCGTGAATAATTTTCGCTTTATTGGGAGGAAAAAGGCCTTTCAGACGTTTCAAAGGCATAAAAAAAATCTTGTCACAGAATCATAAAAGAAGGATAAATAATATTAATGAGGGAGGAGAGGAGGAGGAGAGGAGGAGGGGCTTTCTCTCTCTCTTTTCTTTTTTCTCTCCGGACGCGTAAAAACGAGCAGGAAGCGCCGCGCGCACAGAGGACGGAGAGCCGCGCGGAGGGAGCAGCTTCACACTAAAAGAGCAGAAGAAGAAGAGAAAAGAGGAGGAGAAGAAGCGGGGGAGCAGGCGGAGGACTCTGCTGGATGTAGCTGTTTGCGGCTGTTTTGCGGGGAATGTGCGGCTCCTCCGCAGCTGCTCTCCAACTTTGCGAGTCTCTGCTCTCATGCCGAGAGGCGGACGCAGAGGATGGGAGTTACCTGGTCCTCCAGATGCCTCGCGCTCTTCCTGGCTCTGCACATAGGTGAGCGCAGAAAGTCACGCTTTGCGGGTTTTTCTCTGTAATTGCACCAAATTCCAGGATGAAAGCTGCGCTTTTAGACGTGTTTGCAGATGATGAGGAGCTTGTTTCACGTTTGTTATCATGAAAGAATTTTTCTTCTTCTTTTGTGACCTTTAAAGTGTCTCTGTCGCCGCTTTTCAGTCACTTCTCATTTTTATTTCATCGCCTGCAGAAATAAAAGAAAAACGCGAGTTTCGGGTGAAATGTTCTGCTCCTTTGAGTTGTTCTGAGTCTGCGCAGAGCCGAGGCCGTCCGTGGGGCAGATGGAGTGTTTTTTCTGAATCGTGTCGGTGCTGCTGTCCGGACTTTTCTTGTCCCGATGAAGCCGCGCAGACATGTGAGCGGCGGTGGGCTCCACTTCACATTCGGCGCGTGCGCGTGTGCGTGCATGTGTGCGCTAACAAGGGGAATGCCCCCCTCCCTCCGCCTCCTCCCCCTCCCCTCCTCGGTGTCCCACGCTGGACGCGTTTTTATTTGATTTGAATCATTTTTAATTCAAAATGTGAGAAAAATAAAAACACGTTTTGTTTTATTTCGCTCTGATTTTTACGGCCCTTCGTGATTTTTAGTTTCGAGTGTTTGAAGCTTCACAAAAGAGAAAAAGGCCTGAAAAAAAAAATCACAGAAATGTCGGAGCGGATCCGCAGTGCGCGTGAAACCCGGAGGATGGAGACGGCACGAGCCCGCGTTTAACCCCTGCAGCTGCAAAAAATGAAATGAAATAAAAATAAATTAAATTGAATAAAATATAATATAATACAATAAAATGAGCCGATACATTTCTTGTGGGCAGCCGGGCTCGTGCACGCAGGAACAGCACGTTTGATTTCAGCTTTCACGTAAAAATAAATCAGGTGTTTCCGCGGGATCCGTCTAATAACTGGAAGGAAGGAAATTAAAAATTTCCACGAGCAGAGACGCGGAGATGATTTCTGTTTTTCTGCTGTTGCATAACGACGCTGTGGAGGATGGCTCAGTGTGTGTGTGTGTGTGTGTGTGTGTGTGTGTGTGTGTGTGTGCGTGTGTGTGTGTGTGTGTGTGTGTGTGTGTGTGTGTGCGTGTGTGTGTGTGTGTGTGTGTGTGTGTGTGCAGAGGGATGCTGAATTATTCAGGACGCAGAGTCCTCGGTGCTGATGTTAGTCAGAGCTCCGAGCAGGAGGTGAAGGAAGATGAGGAATCAAGAGAAAATCCACGCGCGCGCTTTCACGTCCTTCACGCACAGCGGTGACCATCAGAACCGAGCGAGGCCAAAATGCGTGGAATGATTCCACGCAGGTGATTTTTCCCTGCAGGGAAACATCTCCTCCTCCTTCTTCTTTCACTCACAGAGAATCTGATCTTCGTCCCGTTTTCATGTTTCCGCCGTGAATCTTTCGGCGTCTCCGAAATGCTGCAGTCTGATTGGTCCGAGGTTTGGCGCGCCGCTGCAGCACAATCCTCAAAATCAGTTGAACAATAAATTTATGACATGCACATCGAAAACACGGCTCATGTTCACGTGTTTGGCTGTTTGTGAAACTCACACGTGGGCATCAAATTCAGAGTAAAGATCAGAATCGAAACTGTGGAGATTTTGTGGATTTTTAGGGTTAAAATTTCCGCTTTTGGCGCATTTTTACGCACGAAAATGGCCTCGTGTGTAAAGGAGGTGGGTGTGTCCGCCGCGTGAAGCTACAGCACGCTGCTTTTGGCATGACACACTGCAGGCAACAGTGTGTGTGTGTGTGTGTGTGTGTGTGTGTGTGTGTGTGTGTGTGTGGACGTGGGGTGAATGAGTGCACGCGTGCTTGATGGGAGGCGTGAACGAAAAAGAGGGAAATTAATTAATGTGCACAACAGCGGGTTCAATCGAACAGGAGTAATAAAAAATAGCAGATAATTATAATAAAATAAAATAATAAATAAATAAATATCATGTGTGTGCGTGGGGGGGGGGGGTGCATTCTTTTTTTAATGGATCAGAAATAAAAGCATCTTTGGAGATGAGAAAACAGAAATTTCACGCGACAAAAACGAGTCGAAGCGACTGAAATGTGTAAGAAAGAGAAAGAAAACGGGGAAAATATAAAGAATAAAACAAACGCGCGCAGCGGGTTTTTTAAGGCGCAAACCAGAAATAAAAACGCAACTTTTGCGCAAGAAAAATGCTGCAAAAAGCCCCAAATTTACCCCCAAACTGTCGCAAAGCTCCGTTTGGATTTCTTTGATTCTTTATTAAAAATAAATTCCCGATAAAAACGTTAAAAAACTCAAATTTGAGCTTTTGTGAAGCCGAGACTGGGGAGGGCGCGTTTTTCTTTTTTATACACTTAGTTGTTGCAGCCATATCATGCAGCCTATTAGAGATGATGTAATGCTCCAACATACAGCGGGAGAGAGACAATGGAGAGTGAGGGGGAGGAGGGGAGGAGGTGCGCTTTCATTCATTTATTTATTCAGATTAAATTTCGGGAGCAACAGGAAGCAGAAACGTGAAACCCGCAGTGACAAAAATCACGTTAAGTTCAAAATGTTTCCAGAAAGTCGCTGAAGATTAAACATGAGGCAGAATTTAAAAACGCGATTTAGATTTTACTCAAATCAAAGATTCAAAAAAGAAAAAACAGGAATTCGATCTAAAAAAACCAGAATCAGGGTCATCAAAGAAATGCTGTCACGTGCTGCATCCTGACAGGAAGTGGGACAGAATGGGGTTCTTTTAACGGTGCCTCACGCGCATCCTCACGCGCTCGTGTTTCGTCCTCAAACTCTTTAAAGCCAAACACGGATCTTATTGAATCTGCGACCTCCAATAAAGAAAATTCAGCTTTAAAAAAAAGATCTTTTTGTTTCATTGTTGAAAAATAAAAAACATTTTTTCCTTCATCTGACAAACAGCTGCTCGGCTGCTTTTTCTACTGGATCACGTGGTCTGTGGTGCCTCTGCTGGTCATAAGTAATGATTTAATGCTGTTCACTCATTAAACACAGCTGTATAATATTACATTTTTATAAGAAAATGTGTCCGAGGAGGATAAATAACATTTCGTATTATTTTAAATGAAAACATTATTTTATGGAGATTTCTGTGACAATAATTTCATTTAATTTAAACAAATAAAAAGAAATGAAGAGATATTATGGGGACACATGGGAATATTAAATAAATAAACATGTTATAATATTAAAAAGATAAAAACCTTAAAATAAATCCTCCTAAAGCTGATTACAAAAAGTCAAAAATTCAAAAAGATTCTGAAATAAATCCCAGATAAAAAAAAAAGAAATCAATAAAAATTCCAGATGAACAGACGAGATGAATCACACTGGATACAAATAGTTTGCTGAATTAATCTGTTGGATTAAAAAAAGATCATCTTAATATTTTGGGGTTATTTTAAAACTAAACACAAAATGTTGTTTAATGAATGAATAAAACAAATTAATACATTTTTATTCTGAAAACATTTAAAACCTTTTAAATAAAAATGATTTTTAAATATTTCAGGTCAAACCGTCAGTACGTTACAATAACAGTAATTTAAATAAGGCTCATCATTAATGCTAATCTGTGTCAGTGTCATCAGAGTATATTTATACATCGATTAGAATAAAAGACATAATAAAATCACAGGTTGACTATCAGCTGATGTGCGGCGTTCAAACCCAGCTCGTTAAACGTAGCTCTGTGCAGATTTAATGAATCAGAAATACGAAGACGCAGAAACATGGAAACAATCACGAGTTTCATTTTTCAGAGGCAGGTGTGGTTTCTGTCCTAGCACGCCTTCACTGCGACACACGTCACTGGATTTATTGTTTCAGACTAGTGCAACGAAAACGTTTGATCTTATGATCTTATCACTCGAGCTAGCAGCCACTCTCTAATTATGAAGTAATCAGCTGGAGACAACTGAAGGCCGACAGAGACTGAAATGAGCACAAAGACAAAGTTTGATCGATGGTTGAGCAGAGATCTGAGGTCAGGCTGTAGTTAGTGTAGCTTAGCATGAAGCCTGGAGGATCAGCGAGCCTGGCTTTGACCAAACTCCAGAAATGCATCTTCCAGTTCGCACCTCCAAATCTTCTCTCTGGTTGCACAAAGTAAAATTTAGTCGAGTGAAATGTGCTCGCTGTCTGGCTTTTATTCAGATTACAGAAAGTTCACAAAAGGAGGATGTGCAGTTTGTGTTTGTGACCACAAGGAGGCGTCAGGAACACAAATGTTGTTATTTAAACAGAAACCATTTAAAGGCCAAAAACCTTTAAATGAAGATCTTTGTTAAATTGTTCTTTTATTTTGAAAAACCGCCTGTTTAACCACATGCTTATCCACCTGATTGTAAATATAAAACAAATGAAAGGATTTTAATTATGCAATAACATAAATACAGACTGCTGGTACATTTTCTCCGTGTTGGTAACAGGAAACAAGCTTTTATCTCCAGGTTTTGGTCATCTGCCTCTGAAAGCTGCATTATTGAAGCACTATTATGCTAACAGGAAGGGAACAGAGGGCTTTTAAAGGCTTTTACTCTGAAAATAATGATAGAAAACTGCTGGGAGAGAGCGCAGAGTGAACCAGGCCACTAAAAAGTTCTTTCCTGTTGTTGATCCTCCATAAAGAGGATCCTGTAGTGACCCTAGCTCATCGTGGACATGTGTGGAAACAGGTAGATCCTACGTGGGTGATCAGTCTCCCCCTCGTCCTCTAACAGCCGCGTCTCGTCCTACACGTCACGCCGTGTTAGCCCACGGTTTGATGGAGCGGAACCGGACAGCAGCACCCAAACCAATCAATCAGCCCGATCCCCTGCTTAATGAACCACACGCACGCAGTCACAGAGGTCGTGTAAAGGGGTGTGTGTGTGACTGCATGGGTGTAGGAGGCGTGTCACATTTGGCAGCTTCATAGAGGCGTTTCCCTGTCATGTATGTTAGTTTGCTCTGATGTGTTTCTAATGAGCAGAAGGAATAAAACCAACACAAATTGGAGCTGCGTGATCGTAGCACTGAACTAAGACTCCAGCTCCACATTATAACAGCTTTAAGTCTGTTAGCGCTCCCTGATACACCTGTGAGAACATTTGTAGATTCCACTTCTGTAAAATAATATTAGAAATTTTGCTCTTTTATTCTCAGATTTCACTCTCAGCTGATCTGATCACTCGTGCACTGTGCGGCCATGTTTTCATCTGTTTGTCTTCTATGATCTCCTCTTTGAAAACACGCTGCTCTTTGACAAACATGCTTAAGACCAACGAGTTCGTCTGAAAGGATGTTCGGCTCGCTCCGTTTGCTGATGACTCCGTGTTTTATACGTGATTTGATTTCTGCTCAGTCGGCTGCAGAACGAAGCTGGGAGGGAGACTGTTAACATCTGGACTCGTTCCTTTGATAAAAGAACAGTTTCTATGTGAATGTTTTTAGTTTCTGGTACACAGAGTTGACCCAGTGTATTTAAGACTACATATAGACTGAACAGAAAAGTCTTTCAGGTATTTTTGTCCACCATCATGAGCAGGCGAAGTCTCAAACTAACCGTGAACCAAATTAAATCAGTACAAATGTGGAGTTTCACTGTGAAAGCTGAAAAAAGGTTTAAACTGGGACAAAAAAGATATTTAAGATTTAGAACAAGATGCAACAGATCTAAAACCTTTGTGCTGTAAGCTCCCACAGTTTGCTTTGATGTAAACGTCTCCATTGTTTCTCACCACTCTTCGTCCTCCTCTTCCTCCCCTGCAGTCTCCGTGTTGCAGACGGTGCTGGTCAGTGCTGGTCAATGTGACTCGGTGTTCAAGGGTTTCTCAGACTGCCTCATTCAGCTGGGAGACAACATGGCCAACTATCCCCAGGACCTGGACGACAGGCAGAACCTGCACCAGATCTGCACGTACGTTTACCACAAACACACACAAACACACACAAACACAACATCGCATCAGCGGGGGCGGGGCTTATAGCATTGATGCAATTTATTTAAAAAAGTAAAAAATTCTAAGCAGTTTTACAACGGTTGAAGGTATTTGTTTTTTCCCTCTGGATCTTTGTTCCAATAAACGAGTTTGTTTAATTAAATATGTTCAAATATGTCATTTAAAGTCCAATAATGCGCAATCATATAGCAACAATAATTATAGTGCTAAGCTAGGCTACTAAAGGACATCAATCCACGTCTAACAAACCTCTCTGGTCCAAATTATTTCACCCCGTTAATCAATAAAGTGAAAAATATTAAGCTGATGTAAAAGTCAAATCAGTGTGTATAAACAGCAATGAGTCCATAAGAGGTCACAATGAGACGAGAGGTCGTTTCATAGTCTGCGATCAGACTCGCAGAGAAAACACTGCATTCACATAACACAGGAAATGCTGTTAGAGCGATCCTCGCTGCAGTTATTGATTTTATAGTTTCCGTCCTTTTCAAAACTACATGTGACAGTAATGAGTCAGAGGACAGAGATCTGCTCTCGTGTGCCGACAAACTGGAGCTTAGCTGCAGTGGTTTGGTTTTACGGGGCCGTGTGAACTGGTCTGTCTCTAATGCCGAGCCCCATCTGTGACGCCGTGAAGAGTCTGCCACTCTGATCTCACAGAAACCAGTAAGAGTGATTTAACCACTAACCCTGAGGGGGAAACGGGTGTAGTCAGTGGGGGAGTGCGCATATGTGCAGCCCAGATGACACCCACCATCTTCCCTTTAATCCATCCCACCACCCAAACCGGGTGGGCACCAGATGGCACGCTGCAGCAAGGAGCCCCCACCCCTCCCCGCACACACATGACTTTTTAATTCAGTGACAGCTCCATCACAGCGGTGTTGAGGCGTGGCAGGAGGTGCGCGTTAATACGCCTCCTCACACACACACACACACACACACACACACACACACACACACACACACACACACACACACACACACACACACACACAGGCGTTAATTGCTCAGAGATGTAGCATCGACACGGCTCAGTTCAAGAGGTCAACATCAATAATAGCAGATTGGAAGATTGGATTAGATATGCTGTGTGTGTGTGTGTGTGTGTGTGTGTGTGTGTGTGTGTGTGTGTGTGTGTGCTGAAGCACGTGTCGCCACATTAACTTGGAGGGGGATGGAAAAAAACTGATGGGACAGATGAGAGAGAAGGACAAAGAAATAAAGAAGAAAACAAGCAGAGAGGAAGAGGAGGAGAAATCAGGCCAAGTGAGCACAGGAGGGAAAAGCATGAGTATTAATATTTTATCAAACCAAGAGAGTGAAGAGGGGAAGACGAGCAGAGGGGGGGCTGTAGTAAAGGAAGGAGACAGCTGACGAGTCATTACCTGCGACGCCCTCCACACATTTTATTCTGTGAAGCTTTAATGCATGACTGTAGTCTCCAAGTGTTAGACTGTAAAAGTTCTACACTCATAACATGAAATAAAGGCCTGTAGATTCCCACAGTGGGGCCTTCAGCTGGATCACAACATGTGTGATCATAAATTCTTATCATTTGAAAACAGCTTCTAAACTTACATGATAAGGTTTCAGGATGAGATGCAAGTCTTTATAATCTTAAAAAGATTTCTTTGGACTGGATCCAGAAACAGATACATACAATAAAAAGGACTTTTTCAGCTTTTGATGCTGAACGTGTCTCAATGTTTACTGCATCATTATCAGTATTACTCAGTATCGTTGCTACAGGTGGACGAGGAGGCGCCCAGTCTAACAGCATCACGTGTAGTGGAGCTTTCCTATAGAACATCGTCTATAAACACGCATGTTTTCTATACAAACATTCATTTGCAAAGTGCCACATGAATTCAAATCGGATAAAAGTGGAACACGTGTGTTTTTACAGCAGGAGCAGAAAACCTACAAACTCAAGCAGGACTTTAACACTTTAAGTAAACATGTAGTTCCTGAATTTGAATTTAGTTTGCAGGAGGCATGACCAGCTGACTCTGTGAGGACGCGGTGTGCAGGCAGTTTCCACCCATGTCGCTGTGGCCACGCCTCTTTCAAACAGATAATTATGGATTCGTGGAGAATAAAAATATGCGGCTGCAGATTTGGGAACATTAAAAACAAAAAATAAATGGCGACCCGTTGGAAGAAACAAAGCTTTAGTTGTATGTGGAGTAAAAACATTAGAATCAGTAAAGCAGCTTCTATTGTAGGCGTGCTCCTGTGTGGAAGCCGCTAAAGGCAGCCAGTGTTTTGCCTTCAATATTGAAGTGTTTTGCTGGGTAATGATGGAGACGGCGGCGCTGTAATGGGCGCAGGCTGCAGCTCTCGAGCTCCAGCTTTGTTTTACTGGAATATAAAAACTAGATGAAGTTCACCGGCTGGATCTTCATAAGCTTTTTCCTCTCTGTGAGTTCAGTGCTGCCAGATTCTGGGATGGTTTCCACTCTTGGCTCTGCTCCTCAGTGTAGCTGATGCAGTCAGTTTAAAAACCAGCCTCCCACTGCAGTCAAAAGCTTGTGGCGTTAATGCTTGCTGTGTTTTCTCCTGCCAGTTACTGGGATAACTTCCACTCCTGTGCCACGACGGCGCTGGCGGACTGCCAGGAGGGAGCGACGGACCTCTGGGATAAACTGAAAAAGGAGTCCCGAAACCTGAATTTCCGCGGGAGTTTGTTTGAACTCTGTGGCGGCGGCAACGGAGCCCCCAGATCTGCCAACGCCAGGGGCCTCGCCTTGGTCCTAACCACACTGCCCACCATACTGACTTGGCTGGCGTTTTAACAGAAATGAGGAAAAACATGGAAGCACAAAGCGAAAAGAAATAAAAAAAGAAAAAAAAGGAAAAATCCAACTGAAAAAAGAAAATAGGACAAGAGTGATAGCTGCTCTTCCAAAATACTTCAAAGTTTGAACTCATCACAAGAAAATACTCCCCGAATGGATTTTTACTGCTAGGTCACCGTACGGCGGCCCAGGTCGCCTTCCTGGGACATCTGCAGGCCGCCGTCCTCCCGGAGCGTTCATCCAATCACACGCAGACGCGACCCAGAGGCCGATAACATGAAATATTCAACACGCCTTTGAAACGATGACAATGATGAAAATCTGATGGATTCCCGTCCGCTTACAACTGTGGAATTACACAGTATTAAAGTCAACCATGAATTATTGATGTTTAGTAGGCTCGGCCTAGACAGCGCTGTGTGACTGCAGGGCGCTGACACTGTATCAGGCTATATATTAGAGTCCCCATGTAGCCCATGGTACATATTCATATGTAACGCGAGGCCACAAAATCAATAAGACGAGCCAAGGCCTCGAGCCGATTCAGACCTGACGCCTCATTTTCACCACGGACAGATTCTCCTTTTTCTTTTTTTATTACGCCAAGTAGACTCTGTGGTATATTTGATGGACTGAATGCTTCGTGTAATATTTGTACTCGTATTGGCTGTTTGTTGTTTTCAGGCCACGGTCACACCAGCGCTAAATGCAGTCGTAATAACTGGCAGCAAAGACAGCTTACCAAAATTACACATTTTACAGGCAGAAAAACTGCAATGACACTACTGACCTTTGACCCCTACAGCATGGCTCTCAATCAACAGTATTCTTACATTCATAGTGTTGTATTTGGTTGTGGAGCTGGCCGGGTTGCTGCCATGCCACGTTTCTGGTGTGACCGTAGGCTTGTTTTTCTTGACCAAACTCTGAGGTGCAGAGATGTGGTGGAGTATCAAGCCTGCTTGCCCTTAAAGAACAGTTTATACTGTTGTTAACGTGCATGATATCAGTTCAGAGACTCTCAAAACATTTCAGGAAATGGGCACAAAAACATTAAATGTTTTATAAGACGTTGTCAGGTTCAAGTTAGTTTTTGCTTCTGTTGGAAGGACACTTGTATTATCTCGATGTTTCATTTCTGTATTATTAGAATTGTTCATTTTGTTACTGCTTTTTGGTGGTAATATAAACTCAACACTTCCTGTAAGAGTTTCAAATTAAAAGCCCTTAAGAAACAATCACAACAAAGAACAACAAAAAGTGAAAATGGCACAGTTACATTTAAGCAACAGCTGATGACAGGTGACTATATATTGTGAATAATAAGGACATACAGCTGACCTTTAACCAAGCATTGCATTATAAATATTATGGACAGCATTAATTTTAAACTCTTTTATTTACAAGTGCATAAAGCACTCAAAAAGCTTAAATTCAAAGTAATAAGCCCTCCTGGGCACCAGCACATAGTGCCAGGTAGTTACTATGCAACATACTAGATGTTTTAATTTTAGCTTTTTAAAAAAGAAATAAAAGATTAATTGCCATTATTTAAGCATTTGTTTATTTATATGGTGGAATTTATTGTGCAACCACTTAAAATCTGTCCATGGTCAGAAAACAATAGTCAAGAAGCAAGCTAATGTTAGCCAGCTAGCTGTAACTTGGCACCTCTGTTTAAAGTTTTCGTAACGTAAACGTATAAAATAATGAACACATGATAAGCTAACAAACTTTGTAATCCAGATCAACCCTACGAGTTTTGATGTGACCGCTAGAGTACTTTACTATGTTGGTTAGCTAACAAGCCAGCTTTAGCTAACATTAGCAAGCGGTAAGCTAGCTTGAAGGGACTATTTGGATTCCCACAACTAAAGAAATTTCCTAAACCGAATCTAACTCACTGTTTTGGCCCCACTAGATTAAACGGGCTTTATTCTCGCTAATGTTTGCTAACTTGTTTGTAATCATGTAAAGGTACTTTACCGCAGTTAACAGTTAGAAGAATGACATGATTTAGGATATGCCCAGTTAAACTAAGTAATTATATTATAACAGCAGAAATGTACGTCATATGTAAGAGACATGCATAGCTTATGTCTTACATTTGTTTTCCCAGGTTGTATTTGGAGACAGACTTTATTTATTTATATCAACTGTGCTTCCTGCGATGATCAGAGAGCTACCGTTTAATTAAAAACTCCAAAATTCTGTTTGAGAATATAAGCTAGCTGTAACCATATTGTGTCCACACCTCCAAATCTAGCATGACTCAGTGAAGCAGGCTATGCCCAAAGTCGATCAACGTGTAATAACTTAGCAGTATGGCAGTAGTTCAGCTAAGACATGACATTTAAAGAGATTAGAGTAGCTAGCAGGTTGGAGGCTAAAGCAGATAGTATTTGTGTTAGCAAGTAAATTGGATTGCCATGGGTTAGTGACTAAAACATATTACATCAGGTTAGCTAACAGTTTGTATTTGCAGCTAAACCAAACACTGTTTAGCTTTAGCTTCTCCTTCATGAATTACCCTTCAGGTAGAACATTTCCTCACAGAGATGATGATGAATGTCTTAAATCACTGTAGCCAAAACCTTTCTGGTTTATAGCTCGAGAAAGTTGTTACGACGTGCTCATTTCCTGAAATCCCACGAGACCAAGGACTCCGACTGATGGAAACTTGTTTTGGATGTGAAAGTAGCAACACATTGAAATTAACTTTAGTTCCTGTTGGTGGGTGACATCCGCCATCTTTCATATCAGCACAACCACGTGTTAGAAATGAATGACTTTGAGAGCTAAACGGTTACTGCGAGGAGAAGCTGAGAGCAATACGAAGACGCGACTTCATGGCCAGTGTAGCTGAAAAAAAAAAAAGAAATCACGAAAAAATGATGATTAAAAAAATCAAACCGTGGCTGAAGAGTGATATGACTGTTGCCATTAAGCACATCCCCCCTTTTCATACCAGTGATCCATACTAGATGACCTTAGCGGTGATATATTTTAGGTCTGTATGTTAGATTAAAAGCAGAGTCCCAACAGTATAGTAGCATCATGAACTACATAAATACAGTAAATGAATTTGAGGAGGGAGTTTATTTCTTTGCCGAGGCACCGACAATGTTTCCACTGCCTTCTGATGAAAAGATGTGTACTTCTGTTTGTTTGTTTGTTGGTTTGTCTCTTTGTTTGTTTATGGGGATGTTGCAAAAAGAGTTTAAAAAAAATCTTACGAAAATCATCTAAGAAGAGAAAATGTATATGAAAAAGGATTTTAAGAAAATAAAAACTCTATTATAGATAATCTATCCCAGACTTTACAGATTATAGGCCTACTGAGATATTAAAAGATGAATAAATAAATAAAAGATTGCTAAAATGATGAAGAGTATTAAATAAAATGACAACTGTTTGAAAATGATTGTGTGCTGTGGTTTTAATCTGGTTTGCTGAGTTTGAGATGATGGAGCTGGGTTTGGAGTCTTTTCATTATTAATGAAGGAGAGTCCCTGAGCTGCCACATGTCTCAGCTCTCAGTTTATATTGACTGAGACAAAGAGGTTCAGGAGGAAGAGGAAGGGGGAGGAGGAAGAAGGTTGACTGCGTATCCTGCTGAAGACATCATTTGGATAATTCATGCTGCCAAAACCCTCAAACCGACCTGGATTTGATTTTATATGGACCGTTAAGTCTTTAAAATATCTGATGAACATCACAGGATGAAATAAATCTGGTTTTCATGCGTCAGGCGGACAAATTAAAGGAATATTCTCATTAATTTCCTTTTGTTTAACTGTTAAGCAGCATTCAGCATAAGACCTTCAGATCTTCTGATGCTTTAATGACAGAACTGTAAAATATTCTTGCTGATGAATGACAACATCAGCAACCTTTTTCCATCTGGGAAATATCAATAGTTGCCCGGTGGAGGGACTGAATTTATTTGCTGATTGGAAGCAGTTGCAGTGACCAACTGGTCATCCAAAAGTTGAGCAATAAACGTAACCAATAGGCGACCACGTTCGATTGAAAGGCGATTGCACAGGCCGTCTGGTGGGAGGCAACCTGTCTCCAAACATTCAGTGAACTCTGACTGCTGGCAGTGACTTTTAGATAAACAATTGCCGACTAATTTCCAAACAGATTGCCAACATGTTGCAATCAGTCTGAGTCTGAGCTGATGAGCTCCTGACGTGTTTCACGTGGTTGTATTCTGGTTATATTTCTGTATAAAAGCCAGGATTGTTGCCACATGTGTAAGTTAGAAATTAAATTGTCGCAGACATGATCCACATCTTTGAAGAAACCATTTCAAAGGCAACAGAATCGCAGGTTCATTACATGCAGGTGCAATAATGTAGGTCATGTCTCCCACCACTCTTTCCCCTCGTGTGTCTGCAGGATTTGGACCCTTTCAGCAGCAGTTTTGGGCCAATTCTGCCTAATTTTACCAGCTGCTACGTGATGCATTTAAACAAAACTGTGGTTTGTTGTTCAAATGAAAGGAGACACGAGCTCCATTAAAATGTAAAAATAGAAATATTAACGTTTTTGAATGTACGTATGAATATGGGATATTATACATGAAAATGTTCTTGTTTATGAGTGCGCAAAAAGTCAAATTCAACAATGGAATTAACTTTCTTCAGATGTCTGTTACTTTACTCCAGCATAGTAAAGAAATATTAAAAACTACAATAATAATAAGCTTCAAAATTTAGATTTTTATCTTGGAGGCAAAATTACACAAAAAAGTTTTTCTTAGATTTGAACCAAGTATAGACTCTGACATTTGCAAATGGTGGAAAAAGGTAAAAATAAAAATAATTAGGTTTAAATGAACAGATGGAGAAATCTGAAAGATGAATCCAGTTTATAGGAACCAAAAGCTGCAGTTCCTCTAATGTGCAGCAGAAGCTCCCGATCGATCACCCAGCCCAGCACACGACACCAAACCAGACTCAGTATCAGAATAAGCTGTTTGACAAGTTCTTCATGGCAGCAACCCACAAATGCATCACTCATTACTAAACTGACCACAGCAGAGGCGGTAGGTCATTGGCTGGAAACGAGGGTCGCGGGAGCCCGCCACAGCTGCCATAGAGCGAGTGGTGGGAGCACACCTGGGCAGGTCTTTTGCACGGCGACAGCGCTAACCGCTGCACCACCGCACCGCCCACAGTCTGGAAACCAGTTTCAGGTTTTCCAGCCACTTCACTGACCCAGCGTGCGCTCACGAACACTAAAAACCAGAAATCCCAACATCACAAACTGAGATCAGGATGAAACCAAATATGTGGAGTACCAGAGGCTGTTGGGACAAAACGGCCGATACCACACTGATGTCAGGGTTTAATTTCAATGACGTGTCGGGACTGCAGTCATGAACAGTGTTGGTCAAGTTACTTGAAAAAAGTAATCAGTTACTAATTACTGATTACTTCCCCAAAAAAGTAATCCCATTACTTTACCGATTACTTATTTTCAAAAGTAATTAATTACTTAGTTACTTAGTTACTTTTAAAAACACGATTTACACCCTGAAGAGGTGATAAAGTGATAGATCTCTCAGCCCAATTCTACTTTCTCTGCATAATCATCATACAAAATGTAATCAAATGGAAAAGTGTCTTTTTAAAACTTGTTTTATTAGTTTTAATCCTTTAACTTTATGCATCAAGCAAAAATTTAATTATCTGCAACATTCTCTGACTGGAAGAAATTAGTTTAACATTTAAACCTATTTTCTGCACATTCCAGCACATAAAATAAAATATTTTTTGTGTTTACACTCAGTCTTTCAAATAGATGCAAGTAAAACACAGCAGAAAATAAATAAAATCAAAGACTCAGCGGTCCTGTTGCTCTATTTTCACCTGTAAAGCAGGAGTGGGGCAGGCGGAGGTTTACCCTGGTGCAGGTGTGCCGCGGTCAGTGGAAGAATCCGCGAGTTTCTCTGTGAGTTTCCCATTACGTCGTAGCTACTCGGAGCTTGTTGGAAGTTTAGAGGTTTTTTCGCTGTAAAAAGAAGTTTTCTTCCCACGCACAGCGGACACTAATGTTTTTGTCACTTTTTATGGAATCAAACTCAAAGTAAGGTCAGTACTTCCATGCTTTAAACGCTGCACGCTCACACTCTCTCTGCACTCGATATATGATCCATTGTTGATCTGCACACAGCTGTTGTCACGAACGGCGCACTCGCTTACGTCACTGTCATGAGACATTCTCGCAAAAAAATCACGGTTTTAGTAACGCAGTAAAGCAGCGTTCCTACGGGAAAGTAACGGTAATCTAATTACCGTTTTGCAATAGTAATCCCTTACTTTACTCGTTACTTGAAAAAAGTAATCGGATTACAGTAACGCGTTACTTGTAATTCTTTCTAATTCTTTAAGGTTTAATGAAGCTGCAGTACGCGTGCTGCGGGCTGCTGCGGGGATGCGCATGCGCGCCGTGTTTCTGCATTAATATGGATGTGATTGGGAGGGAAGCGAGGACCGGGCAGATCCTCACAGAACATGGAGCAAAGGTCCTCCACTTCCACTCAGCGATATTTTAACTCCTCCTCACGGAGAAGCTCCAAACACCTGCAGACCTGCTCAGGAAAAAGAGGAGATGTTTCATCAGGATTTTGTGTTAAATCCAATATCTTCCTTCTTCTATAAGAAAACAATAAAAGGAGTCCAATATGAAAAAAACAGGATCAGTTTTAAAGGCTCCAAATATTCAAGTCCTCTCACGTTAATTTAAATATCTAAAAAAGACAAATGTGTTCATCTCCAGATGTTACAACACAAAGAGAAGCTCACCTGTGTCTAACATTAAAAAACCTGAAACCAGACAATCAGCGAAACGAGACAAGAAAAAAACCCTGGAAATAAAACCCTGAGCTGCAGTAATTGCCTGAAGAAACAAGAGCAGGCGCGATTTGAGGCGAGCTGCTCATTAAACATGTATGGAGGGAAGCCTGCAGGATGGAGGGAGTCCCGCGGGATCCGCAGGCTTCTAATAGTCTGACGCCGTTTCTTTCAGCCTGCATCTTTTCTGAAAGAACACCGTGAACAGGAGCTCACACCGACTCAGCCTCGTTTGTGTTTGCAGCACAAGCATGATATAATATGATAGAAGACAGGCTGGACTCACACGTCAGGTAGTCTGCTTCAGAGTCGGTGGGGGGCACAAAAAGAAACAAAATAAAGATCAAATAATAAAATATGTGCAAAAAAACCCATAAAGTCACAAAAACGAGAAACAAAATGGCCTTAAAATAACGAAAAGGTCAAATTTCCCCAAAGAATGAAAAATGATATAAAACAAAATCAAAATGAGACGCACAAAGATCCAGAACATGACACAAAAGCAGAGACACACAATCACCCAAAACAGAGCAAGTGCAAAGAAAAGAGAAAGAAACAAAAAATGAACACAAAAGGTTTCTGCACATTTCTAAAACTGACACAAAATGAAAAAACTAAAAATGACAATAAATTTAACACAGAGAGAAACAAAACCACCAAAATTACTAAACAAATATGAATATAAACACACAAAAACCTAAAAAAAGACACAAAATATAAAGACAAATAAAAATCACACAAATTCACCAAAATTGACCAAAAACCTCCAAAAGACACGAAATAACAAAAAAGTGAACAAAATGACAAAGAAGACAAAATCAGAGAAAAGAAACACACAGACACACACAGACACACACACAGAGACACAGACACACACACAGAGACACAGACACACAGAGACACAGACACACACACAGAGACACAGAGACACAGACACACACACAGAGACACACAGAGACACACAGAGACACAGACACACACAGAGACACAGACACACACAGACACACACAGACACACACAGACACAGAGACACACACACAGACACACACACAGACACACACACAGAGACACACACAGAGACACACAGAGACACAGACACACACAGACACACACAGACACAGACACACACAGACACACACACAGACACACACACACAGAGACACACACAGAGACACACAGAGACACACACAGACACACACAGACACACAGAGACACAGACACACAGAGACACACACACACACACAGACACAGACACACACAGACACACACAGACACACACAGACACAGAGACACACACACAGACACACACACAGAGACACACACAGAGACACACAGAGACACACAGAGACACACACACACACAGAGACACAGACACACAGAGACACAGACACACACACACAGACACACACACAGAGACACACACAGAGACACACAGAGACACAGACACACACAGAGACACAGACACACAGAGACACAGACACACACAGAGACACAGACACACAGAGACACAGACACACACACAGAGACACAGAGACACACACACAGAGACACAGACACACACACACACAGACACACACACACAGACACACACACACAGACCCACACACCGCTGAACTGTGTGACAGGCTCCAGAGAGGCCACGCCCACAGCGGTCTCATTCACACGTGTGCCGAGGCTGCGGTCACACAGATCCTCCTCTCACAGACGATGGCTTCAGCTTCAGGATGAGGACAAGGCTCTGAAAACAACTGTTAGCACAGAGGGGGCGGGTCAGACACCCCTAACCTAACCCCTAACCTCCGCTGGAAACAGGAACCCGCCCCCTCCTGATTTCCCTCCTGAGGTCACGCCTGAGGCAGGGAGCTCCTGAAAGGTGAGAGCAGGGATCACGTTCATTCAGAGGTGCTGATTTTAGACTAATTCTACATTTATACACAGAAAGCGATGATGCTGTTCACCCACAGCCACAAACATGCAGTTTGCAAACGCCTCTGGACCGCGTTAACGACATCATGTGACCAATAACACGGCTGCTGTGAGGTCACTGCACCAGCAGAGAGGTGTGGTGGATTCAAACACACCTGCAGGTAGAACAGGACTGCAGTGCAGCATCACTCAGACCTAGAATAACATGTTTATTACCAGGGGCACGATGTGAGCGGCCTGACGGCGGCGATGGAATCAGGATGGCGGTCTGTGGAGAATCACTCTGAGACTTTGTAAAAACAGACATTTAATCTGTGAAATTCAAAGCAGGCCGGCAGCTCGGCCTCTGTGAAGCCGGAGGACCAAAATAACCTCCTCGCTCTTCTTTGGGATTTCAGCTGGTGGTGTAAATGGGGCGGATATCGGCCCGGTCCCCCCGGAGCAGCACGCCGACTCCAGAAGACTATTATGTGGGAATCAGCAGGGACCTGAATCGAGGTTGTGAGCCGTGGCTGTTGGGCAGAAAAGGCCAACCGACGTAAACGCGTCCGGCCGCTCGTCACAGCAGACCAGGCTAAAACTGAGTTTGCTGCTGTTTAAATGGGTCGCCGGCTTTTACTTTGGCCACACTTCGTCCCGAGGACGAGCTGCAGAAGTGGATTAGTGGGTTGGTGGAGAGTTTCTGACAGCAGAGTCATACGAACTGTTCACGGCGACTTTTAGGAACAAAACAAGTCCTCGGGTCAGCTTGACGAAGCCTTTAAGTTTGTTCCAAAGAGATCAAAACCAAGGAGGCTGCTGATGGACGAACCCTGGATCAACACCGGGGGCATGTTCAGGCTTCAACGAGCTGTACAGTCATACTGATTGTTCGATTAACTCATGGAGCTGTAGTGAAGGAGCACTGCTGCAACCAACACATTTCAAAGGTGCAGATTTTAAAGTGAGGGTGAACGGTCTCAGTTTGTGGTCTGTCGCACTTTCCACACCTTAGAGGAGGGCCGGTGTCCTGCAGGTTTTAGACGTGTCCTTGATCCAACACAGCTGATTCGAATGCTAAATGACCTCCTCAGCATGCTTGCAGCTCTCCAGAGGCCTGGTAACGAACTAATCATGTGATTCAGGTGAGTTGACCCAGGGTGAGATGTAAAACCTGCAGGACACCCGCCCTCGAGGCCTGAAGTTGCCCCGCCCCCTGCTTTAGAGCATCATGAAAGCTTTGTCCGACTCCGTAAACTCTGTGTTATCGGTTTCTTGGTTTGGAGGGAAAGTTTCAGCTCTACAAGCTCAGGTAACTCTACAGCTTTGTGCCATCCTCTCTTCTCCTCGAGAAAACCTTAGAACTATAGAAAGTCTTCCTCCTCGCACCTCAGCGATTTTCACCTCAGGAGCTCTTTAAAGATCAAGCTGCTTTGGGATTACATGTGATCTTTGCTCATCATGTAACTGTAGCTGTAAAAGGTCCTGCGGGTTCCTACCTGTGGCTGTTTAGAGTGCAGTGGAGCACCTGAGAAAGTAAAGAAACCATTCATCCACAGAGAATTCGTACAGAACTTCAGAATTTTGAGATTTTGCCTCTAATCTCATGGCTAGAAGTTGCTTTTAATGCTGGGAGGCTTTGTGAATGCCGGCCCAGGAAGCTGCTGGTCCCAGCCCGAGAACAAACAGAATACGAGTCTCTGCCCCAAACGTCAGACTCTTCCTTTAAACTCCAGATTACTGAAACCTGCACGGAGCAGACAGCCGACACATGACAGCCGCCTCCTCCGACGTGACGTGTCAGACTCTGACAGGAAGAAGAACGTGTGGAATAAAACCAGACGACGTTTCCGCTTCTGCTGCTTCCATGTCAAGTCCGTCATCCGTCTGACAGTCCCGCGGGACGATAAATCTGCAGACGACTCCTTAAATCGTGATGATTGGGATCCGTTTAGGCGTCAGACCGCAGAGGAAACAGAAGCTCCGTCTGATTACACTGATCTGCTCCCTGGTCCAGCAGGAACCAGCGCTCGCCCCTGCCAGCACCCTGTAGAACTGGGTCATTGCTAAATATATTAGCGCTCCAGCCGCCTGCAGCTCGGGGCGCCACTTTGAATGCAGAGCATAAACACACGGCCCGGGCCGGCTCTACGGGACCGCTGCAGCATCTCGGTTCCTCTCCAGCATCCCCACGTGAGCCGCACGACCCGTCACGTGACGTCTATTGATAGAACTGCAGAGAGCAAAAAATAATCTGGGCCGCAAACAAAGCAGACGTCCAAAAATCAGGCAGCCAGCTGGCAGGAAGGAGAAGCTTCACTGCGTCCCCTCGAAAAGAAACCAACCAAGACGCTCAGGCTTCCCCGGTTTACTTCGTGCTGCGGGATTTCTGCCTTAGAAGAACTACGACTGCACCCTCTGCAGCTGCCAGCACTTCAACTCAAACATTCCAGCCATAGATTTAGGAATAAAATGATTTCCAGATTCAAACCCAGCAGAAGCAGCCACGCGAGCAGCACCTCCTTTTAGCCGACTCGCCAGGTTGTGCTGACAGATGGGTTCAGATTATGTAGTGTATGGACTGTGTGTAGGTTTCTGCTTTGTGCAACTTGGGCAACATCAGACAAACACAAAATTTATGGATGCACAAAAAGTTTGAGCGGTGAAGACAGATGGTGTTAAAGTGGCTGAGGAAACTGGAGGAACAGGAGTGCTGGCAGGTAAGGAGGTGCTCGTCCTCGGACAAAAAGTGACGAATAACAGCAGGTACGGGTTTGCACTCCTCTACACTGACTGTGCAGTTGTGCCTGCAGCTCATGTGCATGTTGCTGAGAGTCTGCAATGAGGATGCACTGAGCTGGCAGCCAACACCTAACCAACCAAGCCTAACTAAGCAGTTTGTGGAGTCTGAAACTCTGAGCTGGTTGGGGAACACCAAACCTTCGGGCAGGTCGGGATGCACCAATGAAGGCATGGCGTGACGTCATTAGAACAGGCTCTGGGTCTGATGTTTGACACACACCCAGTTTTTTCATTCTGACCTGAAACTGGACAGAAATGAGGGCACAGAGTTAAAGTCGTTCTACATGCATCAAAAGCGATTTCTATCCAGAGACTCTTTGCTTTTCTCTAAATCACAGCGTCTTCCTACCTGAGCACTTTACACAACATCACATTCACTCTTTTGTTCAATCGAACAGTTGGACTCCTGTGAGCCCACCAGGAGCAACTTTGCCATACAGACTGGAGCAGATGGGGATGAACCACCAACGTCCCAGTCAGTAGATGATCTGCTCTACAGCCGCAACCAAAAAACCAAACAACCTCTAACCAGGTAGTTTTAATGTCATTTTGTAACTTTTGTGATCTTTTTAGACGTTCTGTCATTTTTATGATCTGTTGAAAACTTTATTGGTGGTCTTGAACCTTTTATGTGTTATTTTCTGATTGTTTACATGGTTGTTTGTGTGACTCTCAGTTTTAACTCTCTTTTCTAAATTCAGCCCAAACCCGTGAGGCAGACGCAGTTACATACATTACTCATCATTGCTCAGCTGCATCCACGTGATCCTTCTCCTGCGGACTGAATCTGCTCCACATTAACGGTCGGGGGACTTCGTTTGAATCTAACTTCCTACACTGTTGAAGCCCTGTTGGACCTCAGACTCATAAAAACTTTGGCTGTGACGCGACGACCAGCTGAGTTCAGTCAAAGAAAACAGGAAGACGCAGCGAGTCGCCCCGGAGAGAAGGAAACCGCCATTAATCAGCTGACAGAGACGGTGAGAGATGAAGCCGGACACCGTAGGTCATATAGGACCACACACACACACACACACGCACACACACACACACACACACACACACACACACACGCACACACACACACACACGCACGCACACACACACACACACACACACACACACACACACACACTGTGCTAATGAGTTATCACATTCTGCCCTCAGACAATAAATGAAGCAATCAATCACAGGGGGAACATCTGTGGAGCTCCTCTTAATTGCACAACAGCCTCATCAGCACTTTAACATAGCGAAGAGGAGGAGGAGGAAGAGGAGGAGGAGGCAACATTTGTACTCCATGACTAAAAGACAAGACAGAGGAAACGAATGGCTGCTCGATTTTCACACATTTTCACAGAGGAGGAGGGGTGGTGTTAGAGATGGAGGCAACATCTGTGGAACATTTTAATCGCACAGCAGCTTCATCAGCACTCGAGGAAGAGGAGGAGGAATAATATTAGAGAATATGTATTGCACCTCTGTAAGGCTGCAAACACAAGTCGTTAGGGCTCCAACACATGATGAAGAGGACGAGGAAACATCTGTACAACACTGTCCTAATCCTCCAGCAGGCCTGGCAGGCCTGAGGAGGAGGAGGAGGTGTGATAGAGACATCAGGTCACAGAGTCGGGGACGAGGAGGGGGCAGAGTGATGAACAATGTGAGGTGATGGTGGGAGCAGAGACTTCGTGGTGCTCAGTCTATGTGAGCCTCCACGTTCTCCCTGAAATGAGTAAAAATCCACCCGTGACCTCCGACTGGAGCCACAATTAGCGCCTCCGAGTGTGAGGCTGTGAAAGTGAGGAGGATACTTTCCTGCTCTGTTATGGGAAAGAAAGCGATGGCGAGCATGATGATCTGCGTTCCCACACTCACCTGGGAACACCTCGGGGTCCTCCCAGTAGAGCTGGAGACGGTTGGCGGGGAGCTGGAGGTCTGAGACCAGATGCATGGATGTGAACCGTGGCACTGCTGTCCCAAGTTTTCTCCAGAACAGAGGGATCACGAGTGAGACGCGGCAGCGTCAGTTTGTGTGATCGTGGAGTCTGGAACTGTGCCGGAGCCCTGCTGGACGACAGAGGAACTGCAGCTTTTAGCGCTTCCACACTTCATGTTTCGCACAAACTGTTGTGGACACTGAATAAGTCAGACAAGATTGTTTTCATGAATCTGTCCTAACTGAAGTCCTGATGAGTCTGCAGGCTTCAGCTCCTCATCTTCCTCGCCCCAGCTCTCACGTCTGATTTGCACATGTGTTCCACACGGCTCTGAGTCATACATGATATTTCCCTGTTCACACACTTAACCCGGTTGGAAGGTGCTCACGGTACACGCGGTCCACCTCCTCATCGCGTGTTATTGGGTTACAGCGGCGCTAACCGAGTTAGGGGCGGTCTGTACGGCGCTCGTCCCTGCAGCTGCGCCAAACTGAGTTTAGGAGTATCTAAGAGTGCAGTGATATCTCAGGAAGCGTCTGCCTTTATGCACACATCAGTGAGGCCATAAACGAGTTAGGATCTCTGTCTTATGCTGCAGTTTTGTTTCCAATCGAGTTAGGGAGCGTCCACTCCCGTACAGCACATTAACGAGGAGATAAATGGCTTAGGAGGTGGTGACAACGGAGCAAAGAAAGGGAAAAAGGTCCCCTTGAATGCTTCTACGTGCAGGAATTTTATAAGTATAAAGATTATTTTGGCTGAGTCTGCTGGAGGGTTGGATCTGCTGTGGTCCTGGAGCCTACGTGTGAATAAAGTTGCTAGTTAACAGTAAAATTATGGAAACCGTCGTGAACTGTTTACACCTGTGAACTGAAGAGGCAACAGCAAGACAACCTAACAACGGGTTAGCTAGTGGAGGCTAAAGACCAGGAGGAGCCCCACAAAATCACCTCCCCGAGTGCAAGTTTCTGCCCAGACTGTCAGACTGAGACTCAGGTGAGCTCACCTGTTTAAATGAAGGCTTAATGTTAGCATTATTAGGGGCGTGGCCTCTAATAATGCTAACGTGTGGCCTCTCTGAGTAACACAGCTGCTAGCTGTCTGCTAGCTTGACCTCAGCTAACTGTAGCCTTGGGTGACCGACCGTCCTCTTTTCCCCGGACATGTCCACTTTTCACGTTCTGTCCGGGGCGTCCTGGGGGATTTACGAGATGGACGTCATCCCCGAGCTGCGGCTTTGTGAGTTGTTGTTCTGCGCTCACAGACAGCGCGCAGCAGCCTGGTGATCTCTTAAAGATGCCGAAGCACAACTGCAGCTTTCAGACGAACTGAGGAATTTCCCTCGTACCGTCCCGGCACTGGTAACTGTTCTTATACAGATGAGGGCTTATTTCTGTACCATTATTTAATTCCAGAGGTTTTGTAAAAGCCTATATGACATTTTTGTTTCAACATTCATTAACCGCACAGAGAAGGCATCGTTTAAATATGTTAAAACTTTCTTTAAGTAAACACTATTATTAAAGTTCTTCATGACTGGGCCAAGTGTCCTCTTTTTTGGAAATCCAAATACGGTCACCCTACTGTAGCCTGAACTGGAGCTCTCCTGTTGGTGGAGCATTTCAGTTACATCATCTGACCAATAATATGACAGGACGAAGAGAACATCATCTACAAATGGCTGGTGGTTCGATCCTCGGCTCCTCCAATCTGCATGTCTGAGTATGTTTGGCTACACAGTGTGAACATCGGGTTGATTGATTGAATCTTTATTTTGAACATGTTGAAAAAGTACAACAACATAGAATTAAGAAGACACAAACAAACAAAGCAAAACAAAAGGAAAACGAGCAAAAACAACTACGAATAACTTTCATGTTCAAAAAGCAGCAGGAAGAAGCACGAGCTTATTTAATCCCACCCCCTGTCCACTGTCTAGTAATCAACAGACCTCCTTACAATCACATTATATGTTACGTGTATTTTTTTTAAATGTATTAATTATATGTGTATCTGTCTTTCTATCTATCCATACATACGTATATACACATACACACATATACACATTTTCAGTAACCCCAGTAACCTCAAAGGATACACAACCTACAGATATATACACCCACACCAACATACCCGTGCACCCGCACACACATGAAAATATTGGACAAGATCTCCGCCTCCTCCCTGTACGCTGCAAAAACCACATCCTTAAACCGCTGTTTAAACTGCGCCGTGCTCGGACTTTGCTTCATATCTTTACTTAGTCTGTTGCACAGCTTCACTCCACACACAGAGATGCAGAAACTTTTTAAAGTTGTACGGATACGAGGATGTTAAATTTAATTCCCCCTCAAATTGTGTCCCCGTTCCCTTTTAGAAAACAGTTTTAGAATATTGTCAGGAAGCAGGTCGTTTATTGCTTTATACATAATGTGTGCAGTGAGAAAATGAACCAGATCTGTGAATGTTAGAATTGTTGATTTTAAGAATAGTGGATTTGTATGATCTCTGTCAGCAGTTTGATGGATTATCCTTACGGCCCTTCTTTGTAATATAAAGACTGATGATAGCGAACAAGTAAACCTCTGCACAGTAATTCAAACACGGTGCAATCAGGGGACAATAATGTGGAGTGATGGAGTGAGGGTTCCTATCGATCAGGTTTTCACTACAGTCCACTGATGGCAGGGACTCAGGACTTTGTTCTGCCAGGTTTGGTCCAATACTTACAAAATAATGATTACAGCTGTTGACCACATCAGCAGTGTTTTCCATTGTCGATAAAGTATTGAGGATAACTTTGTTGTCCAGAATTCTTTTTAATGATACCGTTTAAAACATCCCACATTCCCTTCATATTATGTTCATTGTTGATCAATGTTTTACTATAATGCTCCTTTCTACACACACGTATAATATTGGTCAACTTATTTTTGTATTTTCTGTATTTATTTTCAGCATCTTTTGTTCAGGAACAGAGTGTGTTTTTCTTTTTACATGCATTTTGTAAACCCTCAGTGATCCATGCTCCGTCTGAATATTTGTGCTTCCTGTTGGATTTTATTGTTGGACAGTTTTTATCGTACAACTCCAGGAATATTCTTAAAAATGTGCCATATGCAATATCAATATCAGCTTCTTTGTACACATTGTCCCAGTGCTGATTTAACAGATCGTTCTTAAGTGCACTCATAGTGTCTTCTGTCCTCACACGTCTGTGTCTCAGGTGTTCTTCATGCTGATTTCTCTATAATTACTGTCATAAACTGCAAAAACTGTAGGTGATCACTGATGTCATTAATTAATAATCCGCTCACGATGTTGTTTTCCATGTTGTCAGTGAAAATATTGTCGCGTAAGGTGACACAACGTGGTGTAATCCTGCTAGGCCTGGTTATTTTAGGACGTAAACTCAAACTGTACAGTTTAGAAATTTGTCGGTCAGCAAATCTCACGATGACGGCTGGTTTGTCACTTGTCACTGGGTAGAGGGTGGCAAGCCTCAATGTTGTTGTAATCCACTTCCTTTGGACCGTAGAAAGGTAACCACTTGATGCTCCGTGGAGTTGACATCTTCCTCTCCTGCTCCTCCTACATTGTCAGCGGCGACCGCCCGGGCGTATGACCGGGGTTTGATGCAAAGCCCCGTGATGATGACATCGTTCATCCGGGTGTACTGCTCCAAATCCGCCACTCTGTTCTCCAGGTACGCCAGCCGCCGATCCTTCTCGGCGTTCTGGATGCGGAGAGCCTTAACTTCCTCGACCAGGTCCAGGATGGCTTTCTGCTGCAGTTTGACAGCAGAAACCTCCTCTGTCATAAACTCCAGTGACTTCTTACTGTCGTCACCTTCCTCAGCTGACAGAACTTTTTTCGGGCCCAAGCTGGGAGACGCTCTTGTAGCGTTGCCCTACAACCCGCTAGCTAACATGTTCCAGGGAGCGATGATTTACATCAAGCAGTGTTCACCGAGGTCGGTGCTGATGCTCCACTGGTTCTGGTCTGAAATCAACAGCAATCAAAGCCGAGGTTAACCGCAGCACTCGTGTAAATGAAGGTTGTAGACAGAAAAGTTTTATTTGGAGCTGAACGTGACACATTCAGTCTGTGGCTGCAGCTTCGTAAGCTAGCACAACTTAGCACCTGCTGGTTGCTCACAGTGCGGTGACCTCTAACCTTCACATGAGCTGCTGATGAATGCTCTGCCTGCTGCTCTGTCTGCTGAATGCAGTCACACCTTTACACTCATCGCACAAAACCTTGAATCTTTGATTTTTCATTTTCCCTGGAAGGAACCGCAGGACGACCGGTGGATAAAGATATCTGCTAAACCCTGCTTTTAATCTCAGCCCTCAGCAGCAGTCGAGACCGGAGGTGCTTCATCTCTGACGTCTGTAGATTTTCTATAACTAACAAAAGAAGATGAAGCTCAGGTGGAGACAAAATCTGTGTTTCATGTTTGCCTCGAGAGTCCTCTTTGGTTTATTTCATTAACTGTGACTCTGTGACGCTTCTCGTGTCTTTAACCTGAATTTTTCATGTTTTTCTCTTTAATTAATTCATCTTTCATGTATTTATTAGTCACTAAGTGGAGTCACAGCAGAGGAGTGCATGTCCAGTCACGAGTCTGCAGCTCAGTTACGCCTGGTTACGGCTCATTTGTCGATGATTAAAGGTTTAGGATTAAAAGTCGTGCTCCTCGGTAACGACGCTTCACTTGAGAGACGGATCAGACCGCAGGGCAGCCACGGCTTCGTGCAGATGGTCCGCGACGCACTCGACAGTTTGTAGAAATGTTCTCGTGACATTTTTGAAGCCCTGCCTGTGATTTCCCTCCAAACGTGACTTTTCCCCGGGTTCCCTCTCGCCATCCGTCAGACCGCTTCCCGCTCACATCAGCGGATAACATTTACCTCATCATCAGCGACGCGCGTGTAGCATTTACAGCTGACATTTAGCCATGTGGCCCACATGCCCACTCGCTGCCCACAGAGGAATCTCCAGCTCAACATTAGAGGCAACTAATTGCGAGGTTAAAGGTCACAGCAGGATCTGGCCTGCGCAGAGGTGCGGCAATTAGTCCCGTGGCAGGAGATCTTAGCGGCTGCTGTTGAAGTGAAGGAGGCGCTCTTCAGAAAGTGCCGAGCCGCCTGGGGAGCGCTTCAAACAAAAACGACGAGTGCAAAAGTCAGAGCGTCGCGTCTGAGGGCGGCCTGACCTCAGACGTGAAACAAACCTCTTTGTCTCAGCAAAAAGGACTCGGTTTCCATGACAACAGAGTGCACCTCACCTGATCCCGGCCGCCGGTGAACCCGGGGTAGTCGCGGGCCTTTTGCATTCTCGCTCACGATTTTAAATTTCTGAGCAAAGACGTGAAGCAGGAAGACATATCTGAATGTATCAGTCAGTGGAAACAGGTGAAGTGTTAGCCTGAGGAGGAAGGAGGATGTGAGCACTCAGACCTCCACCCTGTCGTCCTTATAAGGCCGCTCGTGGTTCCCAAAAAACAGAGCCGAGGGACCTAAATGCAAACTCTGAAGCTTCTACAGGGAGTGCAGAATTATTAGGCAAGTTGTATTTCTGAGGAATAATGTTATTATTGAACAACAACCATGTTCTCAATGAACCCAAAAAACTCATTAATATCAAAGCTGAATGTTTTTGGAAGTAGTTTTTAGTTAGTTTTTAGTTTTAGCTATTTTAGGGGGATATCTGTGTGTGCAGGTGACTATTACTGTGCATAATTATTAGGCAACTTAACAAAAAACAAATATATACCCATTTCAATTATTTATTTTTACCAGTGAAACCAATACAACATCTCCACATTCACAAATATACATTTCTGACATTCAAAAACAAAACAAAAACAAATCAGCGACCAATATAGCCACCTTTCTTTGCAAGGACACTCAAAAGCCTGCCATCCATGGATTCTGTCAGTGTTTTGATCTGTTCACCATCAACATTGCGTGCAGCAGCAACCACAGCCTCCCAGACACTGTTCAGAGAGGTGTACTGTTTTCCCTCCTTGTAAATCTCACATTTGATGATGGACCACAGGTTCTCAATGGGGTTCAGATCAGGTGAACAAGGAGGCCATGTCATTAGTTTTTCTTCTTTTATACCCTTTCTTGCAGCCACGCTGTGGAGTACTTGGACGCGTGTGATGGAGCATTGTCCTGCATGAAAATCATGTTTTTCTTGAAGGATGCAGACTTCTTCCTGTACCACTGCTTGAAGGAGGTGTCTTCCAGAAACTGGCAGTAGGACTGGGAGTTCAGCTTGACTCCATCCTCAACCCGAAAAGGCCCCACAAGCTCATCTTTGATGATACCAGCCCAAACCAGTACTCCACCTCCACCTTGCTGGCGTCTGAGTGGGACTGGAGCTCTCTGCCCTTTACCAATCCAGCCACGGGCCCATCCATCTGGCCCATCAAGACTCACTCTCATTTCATCAGTCCATAAAACCTTAGAAAAACCAGTCTTGAGATATTTCTTGGCCCAGTCTTGACGTTTCAGCTTGTGTGTCTTGTTCAGTGGTGGTCGTCTTTCAGCCTTTCTTACCTTGGCCATGTCTCTGAGTATTGCACACCTTGTGCTTTTGGGCACTCCAGTGATGTTGCAGCTCTGAAATATGGCCAAACTGGTGGCAAGTGGCATCTTGGCAGCTGCACGCTTGACTTTTCTCAGTTCATGGGCAGTTATTTTGCGCCTTGGTTTTTCCACACGCTTCTTGCGACCCTGTTGACTATTTTGAATGAAACGCTTGATTGTTCGATGATCACGCTTCAGAAGCTTTGCAATTTTGAGACTGCTGCATCCCTCTGCAAGATATCTCACTATTTTTGACTTTTCTGAGCCTGTCAAGTCCTTCTTTTGACCCATTTTGCCAAAGGAAAGGACATTGCCTAATAATTATGCACACCTGATATAGGGTGTTGATGTCATTAGACCACACCCCTTCTCATTACAGAGATGCACATCACCTAATATGCTTAATTGGTAGTAGGCTTTCGAGCCTATACAGCTTGGAGTAAGACAACATGCATGAAGAGGATGATGTGGACAAAATACTCATTTGCCTAATAATTCTGCACTCCCTGTAAAGCTGACGGATAAACTGGATGTTAGTGCAAGAACTGGCAGTGCTACTTCAGCACACACCATCATTTTAAGGCAGGCAATAAACCAAAAAACGAGTGTGTGTGTGTGTGTGTGTGTGTGTGTGTGTGTGTGTGTGTGTGTGTGTGTGTGTGTGTGTACACTCAGTTTGCAGCTGCTTTTATTGCTTCTCACTCCAGGAGACTCCAGCGATGAGCGAGAAGACTGGCAGCATGCTGCAAAATCGGGAGTCTTTCCCGTCATCTCCTCTCCCACATGACTCGAACGCAGCACCGCTCCGCCCGTGTGTCTCCTAATGGATGCAGCGAGGACTCCTCCTCCTCTCTGTAGCCGTTACATCGCACGGATTCCTCAGGAGCTTTGCTTCGCCTGCATGGCTAAAAGAGCCGAATATGATGTGCTCTCCTCTAAAAATACCTGCACTACACACACGGGTTGGAGTCAGGGAGCCAGTGTCTCAGAGGCTAAATCAGTGTGTGTGTGTGTATGTGTGTATGAGTGTGAGTGTGCGTTTGTGTGTGTGAGTGTGTGTGTGCGTTTGTGTGTGTTTGTGTGTGTGTGAGTGTGTGCGTTTGTGTGAGTGTGTGTGTGTGTGAGTGTGCAGTACTGGGATGTGTGCA